>NW_028297098.1:19528626-19749782 GCF_055798465.1 Pogonomyrmex barbatus
GTATAACAATAACGAAAAAAATCTTAACAGCTTTATAGAATTTAACATTTAAATGGATCCTGGTTCGTTTCAAGTTTAAAAGACATTCAGTTTTTACATCCAGCGATATTGGAATGAATTTTTTGAAAATAAAAATTCTCGTTGTTTTAAAGCTCTGCAAATGACAGAAGCGCTGCTACAGCCTTAAACCGGTTGGAACAGGTTCTTTCAATGAGAGACTCATCTGATAAAAGGTGAGTCTCTCATTGAACCTGATAAAGGCTTTTGCCTGGCGGAGTTTCTTCTGGAAATTTACAGGAAATTTAATATATGCAAGCACAATCAAGTTTGTGGATATAGCGTGAATATTCTATAGCACGATGGGCAGTTCCGTATACGCTTTATCTATCTCAGTCAATTGCTTTGAACGAGCTCCAAAACCGTTCCCTCAATCGCATCTAATCGATACGCAATACGCATTGATTATACACCCGATGCAATATGAATACATTGTTTGTATCTCGATCGACAGCGAGACAACGAGACCAATCGAATATCTCGACGGTAAACTAGTGCCGTTAATAATTCGGAGCTGTACAAAACGCAATTTTAATCACAATTGCGCATTTAAAACGTTTTTTTAATATCTAAGTAAATAATATAAGACCTATAGAATTCTTAATAATTATTGATTTATTTTTTATTGATTATAAACGGAGAATTTATTATATTTCCATGAAAAATGAAAGCAAAAACCTACATTACATAAATATATATAAGTTCCAGACAAAATGATAAATGTTGATCTTTGAGAAAAATTACATATCCGGGAATTTGTAGATCATATTTGTTATTGTCATTTCATTAATCAAGCCAATCCTAATTTATTAATTTGTCATTCTTAATTGATGTCATAGCATGCGTATTATTAGTACGGTACGATATAAATCGCCGTCGAACATTGCGATTGCACGTGTTCGTTCGCAACGGAAGACATGCAATTATATTCCGTTCACGTGTTGTCCAAGTGACCTCCTATTTGCTAGTGTTGTTGTCCCTGGCATGCCATTTAAAAATGGATCCAAAGATATTGGCAACTTTTTCAATCTTAGTTTGTAGCATAGTAATATAAAAGTTGTATATCTCTTACAAGGAATTCTCGATAATTTATTTCATGAATTGTCATTTTGTATCTTTCGATTATTTTTATAACTGTTTATATAATTTTTTCCTCAAAGTTAGATATATGAAAACAGATACGAAGATTTTTAATATTAAAAATTGAAGAAATATATTTATGTGAGAATAAAAATATAGTAACAAAAATAACATATTTGTATGTTAATTTAGTAGAACTCCATTTTTTAAAAATTAACTTGAAAATATATGGCAAAAATATACATATTGCTGTTATAAAAAAATTTTATCAATTTGATTGAGTTCTCTTTTTCTCGAAATTTCGCGCATAAACAAAATGATTATTAAAAAACTCCAAGATTAATCTTCGGCACGTGTAAGCAATTACAGAAAAAATCAATATGCAATTCTTTAAAACGCTATGCAATATATCAGAAATCAGAATTTATTAAGAAAATATCCATAGATTTGTTACATTCATAAATCTTTTCAGACAAATCTTTGAAGGCCTCTTTGTTTTCATTTCTCGCCATTGCGTCATGTACTTAACTAGTACTTAACATGTACTTATCTAAAAATTTATAGTGAAATATAGAGAGCGGATCAAATTTTCATCCCGTTGGCGCAGTGCAGTCTAGATAAGGATCGACTAAAGCAAATATTACAATATCTTTCTGTTATTACGCGATAAGATAAGAAGAAAATTATGCGTAGGTAATTTCATATACATATTTTCGACGAATTGTGGGGTTATCGCAGATAGTAAAAGCGCTTTGGGGGGTCTTTTACGCTTCCCCGATGAAAATATATAATTTTTTTTTATTAAAACCTGCTTGTATCCAATTTATATATTGTATCCAATAATTATGAACAAAGGACAGCAAGCATTAGTAATCGCATTAATTATCTTGTCCGTGAGAATTGCGGCGCGTCTTATTACGCGCGTGCAATCGTGTGAACGGAACATAATGCACTTGGATTCCTCTCTGAACCGATTCGACCAGTAACAATGCCGCGACACGCGATACATCGGGATCGGATAAACTCGCCGATTAATCGGAAGCCACGGATCGATTAAACGCATCGTTGATCAGACGTCAAAATAATGAGCTCGTCGACACGCGATATTACGAATTTTCCGTGCGTCACTCATGGCAATCGTCGATTACTTAAAGCGGATATGACAAACGACTTGTTTGTTAATCTTGTAAAATTACAGTAATTCTCAGGGATAAGTTAAGAATAACCAAAATATACGTTTGCCATATAAGAAATGAAAATGTCCAACTAAAATTGAAATCCGTGTGAAATAAAAATAAAATTATGCCGCTATTATTTGCCACATAATTTTTGATATGCGTAATATTTTTTTAAGGAAATTGTTAAACACTAAAATAAAAATCTACATTTTAAATAAAATTTTTTTGATTGAGAAATTTAAATAATTTAAATTTAATATTGAAAATATATAATCATTATTTGTTAAATATTAAAATATGAATACAAATATTGATAAAAAGAGCCTAATGATTTTTTTTTTGTATCAGCATGTTAAGGCTATTATTATCGACAGCGTTGATAACGGAATTATTTAAATAGAATTATAACCTTATAAAAAAACCTTTTATCTCCTGCTTTTAAAAATATTTTTCTTCCCCATTGCAATTGTGATGTTGTTTTTATTCGCAGAATATTCGTTTATTATATGATAACGCATTCCAAGAATTATCGATGAGATTTATTTTTAATGTATGCAAGTTGCAAAGTTGCAAAGTGTGATAATCTCATAAGTATAATAAACAGTTAATAAGCGTATCGACCAGACGATACTAATAATAAACTTTTCTACACGCAAGAAAGTTTTGCGAGTTTTGCGCCTACTCGTGATATCAGATCTAATCTAATTGCGTATCTAATCTATGCGTATCTAAAAATTTAATACGGCATGTTTATCGATCTTACGTAATAGCTAGATACGCACGAGCGCTGGTTATAACAAAAATACACTGTGATTCTGTCAGTCCATTCCAAATATTTTCTTATTGAGAGTCCTTTTTAAGATTTTCCCTAGAAATCTGGAAAAGGGAAAAAAAATACCAGATCAAGAGTAAACGATTATTTTAAAATATTTTGATTGTGTAAGATATTAATATTTTTTTTTTTTCGCGAAAAATGTAAAAATTTCAATCGATTGCAAGCCAGAAACTATGTGACCCCGGCGTGATGCTAGGATTACCCTCGCATAGAGAGAACTGCGCAGTTTTCCTCGCTGTGAGGAGATTCGACCGGAATCTCTCTCTTTCTCGCACGCGACATCGTGAATATGATCCTGGCAGCGGACCAGGACTTCATTTTAAGCATCGACGGTCTCCGGCCACATTCCACGCCATAATTCCGTAGCGGCTCCGCCACAAAGGGACGCGGCGTCTTCCTATTCTGCTATCATGGTCAGGTATTCTCTTGAAAGAATTTTTTTTACATTTTATTTTGTCTCGAAAATAGGCGTCCCCCTCGCACTTATTCTTCTTATATGAAAAGACGAATGACAGAAGTTAAACATTTAAACTGCTCAATTACTGCTCATTAAATTTGTGTAAATACGTGAATTAACTCTGGTTATACAACTCAGTGATATCTGTGGAGATATTGATAAAAATTTGAACGTTTTTTTATATTATCTTTCAGAAAAAAACAGAATATTATACCTAGGTCGTCCATAAAAACGTAAAAAGAGAATTAATTAATTTTGAAGCAATTGTTAATGAATGACATTTAATTTGGATTTTAATTCGCGGATTTATAAAATTTATACATGGTATTTCGAATGGGTTGATCTTGAATTAGAATTTTATTTTTATGTTCAAAAAAGAAGATTTAACGATCTTGTCTTGTAAACTACCAACGTGGTATTGATATAAAAAGTCAAATGTCGATCGTATAATGTTGGGATATTTCATGTTTTTGACGTAGGTGCGAATCTATCGGACTCGTGATGGCCGCCGTGAATTAGATGATCGTGTAAACTCCGATAGAAATAGCTCCTGCTGTCCGGAAATAGAGCGTAATTTGCAGAATCGAGATGTTGATTCTATGTTGACGCGAATCGATAAGATCGATAAGTTGCCGCTGATATGAAGGAAAATAAAACGCGAGACACGCAGACAGAAAGCCACGAAACCTTCACCTGCGAAACTGCTCCTTTCCGGTTTTGACGAGCTGAAAACAAGTATGTGTCACCTTGTTAACGTGACATTTTATGATATGCATGTTTCGTCTTCTCATCACAGAACCCGAAATATCTGATTCTCACCGAATATAGTGCAAGTAATAAGATGTGCACCCGTCTTAAAATGTTGACAGTAAAATTTTCACGGTTTCGCACATTTCTCACATTATTCGGAGGTGCTTCAAGCGAAATCATTTGTGCAAAATACGAAAAAGCCGCCGAGAGATTATCAAGCATTATATTAAAATTTTATATATATCTTTACTACTCTTTTTTTTTCAAATATTGTTATTCAATCAAATATTATTGTTATGTACATTTTATAGATTACTTTTCGTACATATTTTATATACTTCGACAACATTCGGATCCTTCTTTTCATAAAAACCTTCTTCGTATTTTCACATCTCTTGAGAATACGCGTCCTCGAAACTCGTAACATTCAATATAAAAATGTTTGATTCTATAAATAAAAAACACAGATATTCCATTAAAGAGAAATGAAACATACAAAATTGAAAATCTCAAGAGGATTAAAGAGGGAGCAGTTTTGAGCAATTTTTGCTCGGTTCGATTCGCCATTGAATGATAGACGTGAGATAAATTACCTTACGGAAAGAGAAAAAAAAAAATGTAAGAGTACGTCTCATAAAGAAAAAGAGCGTACAGTCGATTTGCTGATTCGCAAGGAAATTATCCGGAAAAGTAATCTTTGATAAGGCTACATTTTTGGGAATGTGCACAAATATTTTCATTACACGATCGTTAATCGCAAGGTTATCACGCGTAGTATATCACGGTGGCATTAATTCCATCATTCAGTACGCGTCTTGCAATTTATCGAACAGAATGATAACGTTTTTTATGTCTCGCGGTCGTGGCCTAATCAGTCGTCCATGTCGACATTTTCGAAGAAAAATATATTGTAACGTTAAAATAGACTGCGAGTCTAGTCTAAATGCGAGTCTAATTATAGTAACGCGAATGATTATCATTGTTATTCAGCGGATTTTTACAAAGTCTATCAATCGATGGTAATTTCGATAACAAACATCGTCTTGGGCAAAATCTATAAGTGATAGACGAGAGGTGAGTTAATAATAATAGACGACTTAACGGAAGCTCGTCCTGTCAAATTAGCCGTTATTATCTCGAGCTTTGAGGGTGGAATTAAAATATTCAAGTTTTTGAAGTACGATAATTCTGAAGTAAAATGTATATTATAATTATCTTATGTATATAATTACATATATGCCAAACTGAATGTGTTACGTATCTTATTACACATTTGCTACTTGTTTATAATAGATTTTTGCAATATATTGGAGCGCAGGTTACTCCAAATTGAGCCCTGACCTCTTCTGAACTCTCAAACGTGTAGAATTTTTTTCAGAGTGTGAAGTTTTTTTCGGAACATATATCTGAAATTGAATTCTTTTGTCCTGCTTAAAAATTAATATCTTATCCCCGGTTCACCGGCTCACAACCGGTGCTGGTACCTAGGGCGAAACTTCATTTTATAACTTGAAACTGTTACGTTGTAACAGGTTTTGAAATGAATATTATTTTCGATTCCTCAACGTCATTTATATCACCGCACCGTTTAAAATAGAGGCATAAATTATTCATCCGGAATTTGATGGATATTAATTTCCATTTAAAAAGCACCGATATTCCGATTGTGTCATTTCGATATCGAAATTTCTTGGTCTGATGCGGAATCCAAAATTCATTCAACTCGTCTGCGTTTATTTTCGCACGAAAGATTACCGGAAAGCGACGATGAAACATTATTGTCGTGGACGTGTTACATCGTCAAGCAAGTCAATAAAATGGACCTGCTGCCAATTGTTCTCTTCTCTCTCGCATCCGCGTGTCTTAGGCGTGTTCTCCGTTTCATGGACGGATGAATCACAATGAACTCATACGTACACACTCTTGTCGACCTTGAATACGCGCCTACTCCCCCCCCCCCCTCGTTTACCCTGAATTGGATGATGATGTGTTTCGCGAAAGTAAAAAGTTCTCACCTTCGCCCCTGGTCCGGCCGTAGGAAAATTCCAACCGGATCGCTACGAGTATACGAGGTGTCTCGAAACTATCGTCTCGATATTAGAAAGTACAAATAGAAAATATGGATATTGATAGATATTCAATAGAGATAACTTAACAATAAAAATTGAAATAGATTTTTATTTTGAAGATCGTTTTTAATTTATTACTTTAATTTCTAATTTCTAATTTTATATATATATATATATATATATATATATATATATATTTATTTATTTTACTTTATTTATATCCAAGTAAATCAGTATCGACTTGATACTTAAAAGATTGAAAGATTAAATTTTATGATAATCTTCAAAATTTACGATACCAAATCTTTAACTGTCAAGACTTTAATATTTTGACTGTAATATATTTCGGATGATATTTTCGAGGAATATATCTTAGCGATCTCTCTCTCTGCATAAGAATTTTTGCAAATTGTTATTTTAGAATACGTACATAGTAAATGAGTGTTTTTGTCATAGCGCATTCCTATGTTTACAGTTATTACACTCAATAGCGTCGTATTAATCGTTATCTCGATTGTCATACTTCATCAACTAGCTGTCAAGCGTAATCTTTTATTACAACTAATTTGATGTCATTGAACCGACTAACTCAAGATGGTCTGATATTTTGCTTCTGGCAAATATTTACTCCAAGTCTATTGTACTCATTAAAGACTTATCTATTAATTCTTTCATATGTACAACTAAATGATACAATAACAATAAAATGCAAATTGAATATTTAAAGAAATTTAAACGCAAATCATACAATTAAAGATCAAAGTTACATTTTGAATTCTTCTTTTGAAAAATAGTATCTGTTTATGAAAAACATAAAACGATGAATCACAACGCATGTAAATATGCATTAATGTCTGTTTGTCAGTTATCTTCTTCCGTCTCAAGCAGCAGTCCAAGAATGACGTAATGTTTCCTAATAGACTTCATCGGACTTCGAAACCTGGCACAAGTGGCCGAAGGAAACATTCGCTTGGAAAAAGCCAATTTCGATGCGAAACACACATCTGGTAACATAAATAGTACAGCTGCTTTTCTCAAAAAGACAGAAATCTATGGCACAAATTAGACAACAGAATTCATAAATCTCGATTTCGAAGCTACATTCACGCAAAAATAAACTGTAAATCTATTGTTATGTAATTATGATATTATTTTGGAATAACCCTGCCCTAGATTTAATGTCGTAACGCAAAATTTTTTAAAGTTATACAAATAAAAAATTACAGATTTTATGTATGGCTTTTTTACGCAAATTGCTCGATTTCGAGCAGCTAGAATCGAATAATTTCGAGAAAATCAATGACTCTATCTGCAACTACGGAAATGGGGAACAGACCGATTACGTTAATCGCCTCATAACTCGCCTCTAAACGCTCGTAAGTCCGCTCGTAATTTTTTATCACACTGGTATAACTATGTTGCGCGATGAAGCGGATTTTTCTCGATCGTAATTGTAATTGGAAAAGGAAATAAAAAAGCTTTTGAGGGATAAAAAATATGGCAGGATATATCATACGTATTTTATTTATTTATTTTTTTTTGGAAATGGCAATTAACACGTCAAGGTTAGTAAACACGCGATCATTAAACATAGATTTCTTTTCGGTATCTTAATTAGGAATGCTCTGATTTCGAAACGTGGTCTGGAAAAATAATTCGTTTTATATTCACGAGCAATATATACGTAAATAACGAATCTTTTGAAGTTTCGCAGCAAGAAACACAACGTGCTTCCTCTCTTTCATCGGTGGCGCTTCTTTTTTTTCAACCACGGATTTATGATCATCACGCATTCTGTGATAAAAAAGGAATCATAATTAATAATGTTTTTCCAATTATTTTTTCCGTCCTTGCTATTATTACTGTCATAAGTAAAGCTATTATTACTGTCATAAGTAAAGATTGTTTAAAATTCTTTTTAAAAAATACATTTATTTAGTAGATATTATATAACTTTGTGTGTTAAATATATGAGCGGCATTTAAAAAATTAAGTTTTATTACGCAGATAGTAAGAGCATTATGCATAAGTAAACAAAAAAAATCATTTAGATAAATCCCGTAAATGAATATATTTTTCCCATTTGAATAATTTTTTAAAATAAACATTGATAAAATGAAATTTTTATATTTTTTATCAGATTCAGAAACATTTTATCTATATATTTAATTTCGCAAAAATATGATACTAGAAAAGTCCCAATGAAATAGCTCGATACTTTCATTTATTAAAAAAAAAAAAAAATAATCATTTTGTAATAAGTATGATTCTGCAATGTTTGTATTATATAAGACATGATTTAGTTTATTTTGTAATCGGGCCAAAATATTAGTTTAAATGCCAATCCTGTCAACTGTGAATAAGTTTCCCTCGACGTAGCGAATCATTGATGTAAGGAGTTCTCTTATGGGATGGAGAAAGCTCGGTGAAGTGCAATTTAGTTATGAACACAGCAGCTCGCGCGTGTTCAATCGTCGTAGATTTTACGACGTACGCCCGGTGCTAAATGTACACCGACGACGACCGAAAATAGAGCCGTTGACGTCAAGGATACCGAGTGCGCGCGCGAGATCGCGAAACATACAGGCATAATGATCGCATTCGGCACAGGGAACATTACTATGGACTACGAATTACGTGCCTGTCGTATATACATCGACAAAATATCGATAAAATGAGCTAAAATGAGCGTGACATCGTTAAGACGAGCCACCGTCCTTCCGGTAATTCTTGCGACATCTCGATCTCGATTTAATTTTGAATATCTGTCACGGAAAATGAGAAATCGATTTGATTTATTACTTACATTTGTCCAATTGCCATAAACGTGAAATGAAATTGAGTAATAATTTCTTACATTTGTCCAATTGGCATAAACGTGAAATGAAATTGAGTAATAATTTCTGTCGTAATTTTCAATACAAGTTTTCTAATACTTTTAAACGATTTAATTATTAAACAAAAGGATCCTATACATTTGTAATTAATTAACTACAAGAACACGAATTTGTTTTTACTTTTATTTATTCACTTTTTAACTTATTCATAAAATTTTGATTATTTTTATCTGATTATTTTTTATCAAGTTTTCGAATATTTAATTCTTTCTTTCACTCTCGATATTTTATGTTCTCGATATTTTACTTTATTATCTTACGCAATTCAATTTTCATCGCGAAAGAGGGGATGATTATTCAGAAAGTTAAATTTTCCAGACGTAATTAATCATCCATATAACTTGTTAAATCGCGACATATCACCGCTTAATTTTCTCATTTTATCACCTTATAATTCATGTCCCTAAAATTTTCCGAGAGCAATTGCCAATTGGCGAAGTGGATCGGATATTTGTTTTGTCGGATATTATTTGATATACACGAAATTATTTTGCCTTTAGCCAATAATTATACATAATCGAACACGCGGCATTACTTATATGCACTCGCGAACGACTGACGCAAACGAGCTTGCTCTTTTTTCGGACTGCCAGACTTGTCGCGACGAGCTTGCAACTGCATCGTTCTTTCCTTTCTTTAAACATTTATTCAAATCGCGCAATTTTGCAACGTAATCTCATAGGAGAAATAGCCGGGCTGTCTCGCAGATATCTCGAATCTATTTTTCATTTTTCCACTTTCTTTCTTCTCTCTCTCTCCTGACTAATACAACCGCATTGAGAATTGCTTTTGATCGATTGACTGTAGATAAATAATATCTGGCGTGTGTTATACGATTGACGTATCGATTGAAGCAGCTCCATTTATAGTTTTCCCGTGCAATACAGAATGAATATCTTAATTTGCATATCAAATCTATTCTTTTGTTTCCTTATTTAAACGACGACGATAAATAAATTATTTATCGTATGTTTAAAAGAGATGTAAATTTTTAATGTTAACCAGCAGATGAGAGGTTTACATATTTTACGGAAAATGATAGGATGATTAACATATTCAGTATTTATAGCCTAATGACGCTTCCTGTATTGTCTGTTGAAGATAATTACAACAACGTCATTTAATTTTAGTTAATTTTAGAGAAAGAAAGTCAATTTTTTAATCTGGCTTTGATATCAACGTAGTGACTTGATAATCTTTCTTTTGAATATTTTCTTCAATCGCGCGATCGCGAATAAAAATTCGATTTTTTAAAAGGCTTTAAATATGCATTCACGCGACGATCCAAACTTCGAGCTTTTCGAGCGCATCGTCGAAGGCGAAGTGCATCGAGTTTCGAAACTTGCTTTCTTTCGATCATAAAGCTTACGGCAGCTCGGGAACGAGCTTCGAAAACCGGTTTCGGAATATGTGTTTCTCACACGTACGCCCGCCAACACAGGTCGCGTGCATATGTGGTAAATGACCACGACTCGGCCTGTCAACCTGCGGGTAGAAAAAGAACGACGGTTTTCTTCACGATTTACAATTCATTGTAAAGTTCATTACGACTGCGCCTCGGAAGGATCCCCCGATGCATAATTCAGCGACGTGACTCCCGAAAACAGGGTCGCGTTTTTCGCGCAAATTTCCATCTGTTATCCTCATCGATCCAACTCCGAAAGAATCGTTAACGATATTATCCAGGCGACCATCGTTAACTCTTCGAACTCGTCCTTTAAAATCCAAATGGTAAATCCAATAAAGAGGGGGCGGGGGGGGAGGGCAAAAAAATAAACGAAGCGCATCACCCATTACACAGTGCTGCAATTAGCGTACACGTAATTAGTCTCCTCTTTTAATTTTCGAGACGGATCGGTCCGATCGATCACAGACCGGTCCCTCGTGTAAATTCGCGTGCGATTGCGTGTTGTAACGCGGAGAAAGGACCGCGTGCACACGGACGGCTCTGTCACGTGCGGCCGCGAGGCGAGCGCGCGATATAGACGAGGATCCGAACGGCGGAGCGGCGCAGTCGGTTTTCCACCAGCGTCGTGTGCATACACGCCGAGAGAAAGAGAACACGGCCCGTGCGTGTCGTACGTGCACCGTGTCTGCGGCGTGCCCGTGAACGTGAAAGCGCAAAACGCAAAAATCCGTCCTTGACGCGAGCGCTCGTCTCTCGTCCCTCTTTTTCTCTTTCTGTCTGGGAAACCGGGTCAAAGTGCGACTTAAAGAAACCGCGTCGAAGCCGAGGCGGTTTAAGGAGACCGCGCGAACCGCATCGCGCGATAATTAATCGCGCCCGTTGCAATTAGGCGCGAGCGCGAGCCGAGGATCGTTAATTAAGGACCCGGCGGAGTTTACTCGGGAACACGCCCTTCCACGGAGAACGCTACGAATTTAACCGAATTCTCCCCGAATTCTCGTCCGATTGTGTTGCGGGTAAGACCGTAATTCGGATAATTGAATTGAATTGAATCGTAGTGCAGCTTCGATCGCATTAATTATCCCTAGGCTTCGATCGCCGATCGATCGTCGGATCCGTGAATGTTCTTGCTGAAAATTGAAATGATTAGATATTGACGGACATTGTATAAATCAACGTTTTACACGTCGAGCGCGTCTTTAGAATATCTTCGCGAAAGAAGGAATTGGCTTAAATTTAAATCCTTGGATGAGTTCGTCCTCGGAAGTTTTCAGAGGACGCGTATTCCGGCGTTTTCCGGGGAGTGCGCTTCAGCGCTTTTCCGGAGATCCGGGGATTAATGCGATAATGAAATTTCCGCGAGGAATTTATCTGTTTGTTATCGTCTCGTTGATTTCAACAGAAACAAGAGAGGGCAGATCTATCCTTGAGCCTCGCGAAGAAAAGCAATTTTCAGAACAGCATAGTTTTTCACAATGCGAACATTCACGGGTACGCGATGTCTACGCGAATTGGATGTCACCGCGATATCGTCAATTACTGCCGATAATGGACAAATTGTAGTATACAGATTGCTATTGTCTATCTTATGTGCTATTAAGCCAAATGATTAATTTTTTAAAAATTACATACGAATTAGTACCGTAGAAATAATTTAGACTCTAAACTTAGACTAAAATTAGAAATGGAATGTTTTTGCGCTTTGCGAATTGTATTTGCGCTCGTGCCACAAATTTGATCGTGCCATTAATTCTGGCATGTGATCTTCTTCAATACGGAAATCATTTCGAGCCGTGGAGCATCACTTTTACATTAAATTTCCAATCGAGTTCTGCGTCATTGTGTCATTAATGATTTGGCTCACTCACTGTCGGTATTCGAAAGTTAAAAATTAATCGCGCTTATAGAAGATTCGGCAATAGAGATAGATCGCTCTGACATTTACAAACGTCATCGGTTTAATGATTGGCTAATCGTGCGGAAATATCCACAGGCAGTGCTTTATTTCGTTCTTTCTGTATTGCAATGCAGTTGCCGGTAGTCGATCGACGAGCGGAAAAGGAACGGGCCGCTTTTCTCGAGCGTGAGCGTTCCCTGCGTTCCTCCGGGGGAAAGCAAAGCTACTCGAGCCATTAGATCGTCGATCATCATCGTGATCGCATATATCGGGATCATCGTCATCGTTCTGTGTATATATATATATTTTGTGTGTGTGTGTGTGTGTGTGTGTGTGCGCGCGCGCGCGCGCGTGAGCGTCTCTCGTTCGCGCTCGCACCTTCTCCATCTTCCGTCTTGTCTTGTCCACCATCTCTCACCTGTGTGTCCCACGAGGCAGGAGATCATAAATGTTTCATCGAATCGCCGAGAGACTCGTCTCCGCTTTGCTGGTCGCATTGCCCCGTCGTTGGAAAAGAAAGTTGACGCTCACGATTACATGAGCGCGACGCGCGACTGCGGGGAATCCGCGTGCCCGTGAGTTGCACATTTAGCAATTTTGCACGATGATGACTTTGCCGGGAGACGCGCGAGCGATGACGTTAACGCGCCGTTAATGTTCGTGATCGATTTCGATTTATTTGCGGCTGTTGATGAATCGGGGACAATCGCGAGGAAACGAGGAAGCGAGGTCGAACGAGCCGAAGATCTCGAAACCGATTTGATTTCGGCGGGTCCAATTTCGACTTTATGTAAAAAAGCGGAAGTTACGTTTGTCGCAGTCTCGTTGAGACAACTATGATCGATTAGATAAATTTGAGAGTTACTTTTTGCAATGAGATTATGCTGGCTTTAAATTTTCGAAATTTTTTTTCCTAAGAATATCGTAAGTTTCTTTATGAGATAGATATTCGAGCTGTATTGAATTGATATTTTTAAATCGATATTAAAAAAGAGAATTAGTTCTATTTCTCCAAAAATTGTAGTTATAATTTTTTAAAATATTGAATTAATAGCTGGCAAGAAACATGCAATTTATTCCGCATATTTAACGAATGAATGACAATTGAACTTAAGCAGGAAATCATTCGACAGCACTTAGAAAGAGCAAGAGGGAAGATAGCTAAAATTCAATAATAATAAAATATTTAGATATTAAACGCTGTTAGAGGCAGGCTCTATATTTTATATTGATAGAGTCTCGAGGGACTTTACGCTCTTACGTACGTACATACATACATATATAAAATGGCTAATTTAATTTTAATTTTAATTACAAGAACGACTCATATCTCAAGGTCTTTAACGTTTCAAAGCTATGGCTTGCTTTCCTATTTCTCATTCGATTTTCTATATCAAAACACAATTTCTACAATTTTTTTATTTTGCGCCATGAATGGTGTATTTTTTTTATGTCATTACATTTTAAATTTAATCTCTATCTCTGACTGACTGAGAAGACTGACTTAGATTAGTGACTTAGATTACGTTCCAACGTTATTATTTAAGACTTAAAAATTTCTGAAATATTTTATTTTTCGCGATGCTGACATGATGTAAGAGTGCGTTCTGCATCTCTTGTTTATCACGATGCATTAGGAGGCACTCGATCGCGCGGCACATCGTCTCGCCGAGCGGCGCCGTAAATCCACAGTAATTCGTGAAAGAGCCGAGGCCTCGTTAGAACGCGTCGGAGCTCGCGGAGAGTAAATTTCCACGTCGCCCTTAATCGAAATTTATTAACCATGGCACAAGTGCAAGTACCGCGCGGAATTGCACGCGGATTGGATAACTCTCGCGCGTCGCTTATTATGCACCTTAGTACCGTCCGGATCGGGAAATTCTTACGTAACGGCTAGACGATAACAATCGCTGACGTGAGAGAAATGAGCTGTTATTTTGAGAAGCAATATCACAAATCCCGCGCGAGAAAATTCGATCTGTTTTTTTGATATCGATGCCTGATAGTCTTAAAATAACAAGAAAGAATGTACTTTGAAATAAACTGATGCCTTATTAAGATTCATTAAATCGTTAGAAAAAATCGTAAATTGCGTAATCTTCTACAATTACAATATAATAGAACTTGATTACTTTGATTACTTGATTTTATAAGTGAAAAGGACATTTTTATAAATATTGCATATCCGTGATGGATATTGCGGCAGGTGGATTCTTTGGAGGTAAACAAGTCGCGTGGAAATCTTTTTAGAAGATATAGTCCATAATAAACGACTGTCACGAGCTCCCGTTTATGTTAATTGACATTAATCTACGCGGAACAAAGTTTACAGGCGCGTGAGTCTCTAGCCGCCCGCCGGCGAATTAATCGAATTATATCTCGTGCGAGTCCGACCGGCAATTTTTTTATTAGATCTATTCATGTGACGAATGCATCATCATCATCATCATCATCATCATCATCATCCCCATCATCATCATCATCATCATCATCATCATCACCTCGATTGTTCCTCAATAAGGCTTGCGCTTCGCGAGCTACGCAAGCCACTTTGTTTTGTCACGTAGGCATATTCATTTCTGTTCATTCGTTGATCTCCGCGCGATCGAAAGAACACCATGTCGGAATATCGTCGTTCAATCGCTTGTTTCGTCAGTTGTTTCAAAAACAAGCAAAAAACTCATCTTCTCTCGCGATCGGAGGACCGAAGTGCTAATGGAGAACACGAGATGAAAAGTGCGGTCGTCAGAATTTTTCGCACGGATGCCGTCGCCGAAAACGCTGTCACAATGACGTAATTAGCTCTTATAATTTTTCGTCTCTTATAATGTATGAAAAAAGTGTGACACTTCCTATTGATACATCAATCATTCGAGTAACATCAGCCAATTTCTCAGCCGAATGATCCAATTATTTTTAGAAATTCATAAATCTTGTAAGATTGTTATCGTTCGGTAATGCTTATATCTTCACTCGTGTCTATGTTTGCGCGAATCTTTCGGGTAACGGCAGCGTTTACGAGGCACTATCGTTAAATTGACGTGCGTCTCTCACTAAGGATTAATCGCTCGGCAATTAACGGCGCGTTACCGGTACGAATGACGGCGTAATTGGCTTGCGATCATATTGATATTCCTACTGAACTTTCCGACCTGTGACCATCGAAAGCGCGATACAGCGATGCGAAAATATCACATCGTTGGAATTTTCCCAACTCTTGATGATAGATACATGTAAATAATATATGCATACGCGAACAAAAGTTATATTTAGAGTATAATGCAGCTGCATCGCCCGACGACTCGTCTCGGATTTTAATCAAATCCGGGCAATGTCTGATTAGAATTTCCTTTTCCTGTTAGTCATTGTATACACTTCACAACAGATTTTATCGCATTTAAGTGTTTTTATAAATATTACCTTGAATATTTCTAACCATATCGAATAAATGCTTTTTATTCGAAGATCGATCGTTTTTCGGAAATATAAAAGAGCTTGTTCACATAATTTTGTCTCGGAATTAGTAATTTTTAATTAGATATTAAAAGTTATACATTATATTTAGACAGTATTTTAAATTGTAATACTTCTGTATAATGTCGTTCGTACAAAAAAGACAGTCTGCAACTATAAATGAATATAAAACGTTTTTAATAATATATATATATATATATATATATATATATATATATCTTTATAATTTTGAAAATTTTATTTAGTCGATCTGTTAAAAAATTAATACGCATTACGAAAGAGATTATTTCAAACAAGTTTATTTAAGAAACATTAAAATTTGCGAATTTAAATATCGATTCTCGTTTTCATCATACTCGATTCAAATGTTTTGTTGTCAGAAGAATTAACGAAAATTGAAGCATACATCGTTGCATCATGCCTTTATTTCCGCAAGCTCCGCTTCTACACGAAGAAGCTACCGCACGGTTTAGTGAGTCACGATGAAAATATTTATCACGATTCACGATTTGTTTATACGCTGCTGCTCGGGTTACGATTCGTGACACAAGATCAAATCGGGCATCGAGGATGATCTGAATTTAGGGTGAAGAAAGAAAGAGCATTACCTCGAAAATGATAGCCTTATCGTGTAAAGTTTAACATATTTTACCGTCGACCAGCAGTTTTAATAAAAAAAAAAAAAAAAAAAAAAAAAAAAAAAAAAAAAAAAAAATGATGGCAAACCGAGACAACTTTAATTTTTCACGTAAAAGAAAAATGATTACGTAGGAGAATTAGATTCACGAGATGTGAATTTAAATCATAGTTACGAATATGTAATCCTAGGGCGGTAACGAGATTTCGCTGACTACGATAATACTTTTGTGCGCGAGGAAACTTTTGTGGAGCACGAGAAATTGCAGCTGGAGAAAGAATATCCGGATTAGAACGTTAAAGTTAACTGCAATAAGGTAAACGTAACTCACATGTTAGTTTTTATCTCGGAGATGAAAATCTGAATAAAGTGCCGATTGTTCTAAGCCAATTTTTTAAAGATATTTTACGTGGCAATTGATTAACCGGAAGAAAGTAACGTCTAATATGATCAAATCCTAAATATGATATATTATTTGCGAAAAGGCTAAACGATTTAAAAGCTTTTTTCAGATTACACTTGTAAAACGCGGCAATCTAAAAATTTCTCAAATTAAATGTAGCCGTTTTATAATAAAATAAATCAAACTCGTATTTTTATTAGAGCTCATACAAAAAAATATGTATTTCTGAGCTTTGTAATTTTTATTTGGAGTTATTTATCATTTTGAAAACGTACGATTTATGTAGGCGAATTGTTAATTTTTTTTATAATATTTATGTTTTGCGATTTTTATATGCGTTTATTCTTTCTGTCATCATATGAAAAAAAGACTAAAAAACAGATTTTTCTACAAAATGATTTATTTCATATTTGGTCTATTTCATTTTCTGTATTTATTATGAAATAACAGCTATTCAATTTTAATAATTTCCGATTGTCACTCTGCAGTCGCGTTGGAGCGACCTAGTAACCCGGCGATTATTCTTTCGAGAACCCAAAACGTGAAATAAATATTTCATGATTTTTATCAGTGTGTATTTTAATTTAATGGCACACAATTAGTCGCGTTACCCCGCTTGCAGGAAGTATTCGCTAAGAAACCACCCTCCGGATGGTTCGCGGACTGCAATTATGCCGCGTCAAGCGTTATTATAGCGTTACCCGCAAGGACGCGGACTCGATATTTTTTCCTCCCGCACGCAAACGCGCTTTAGCCGGTCGAATCCGGTTTGTGAATTTTATAGTGATAAAAGAGAGAGAGCGCGCGCGATAAAAACGGTCCCTCCTCTCCATTGACGCTCGACACTTGAGCCAGCCGTTTTGCACTTCTACGCAAACTACTATTACTGCTTCTTGTTTGATCGAATGCAAAACAAACGGGCTCACCTGCCGCATTATCCTAATTACCGTACGTGCCTCGCATTGTTCCCCGGTGTCTCGTTCATGATCATCTTGTTAACGGCGCATTTCCCGAGCCCTCGATCGCCCGACGCACACACGGACGTGACGGATCGCTTTATCCGGTTGACATTCGCCGGCGCGACGCCGAAAGAAAAACAGAGACCTTACGTAATATCCAGCGCAGCTACTGGGCACATTATAAATTATATATATATATAAAATGTGTGTGCGCGCGCGTGTGTGTGTGTGCGTGACATCGTGCCGGTGAACGAGAGCAAGTGCGGCTCGCTATTTCGTTCCGATCGCCACGAAAAATTGTCCATCATTTTCTTTTTGTTTTTCCTTTCTTTTTTCTTTTTTTATTTATTTCCACGTCCCCTTGTCGTGTTTCAATACGTCGACGTCTCGCCCGTTTCCGCACTCTCGTATCCGCGCTCGCATACTGCTCTTTTACTGCGGCCGACTGACTCACGACGGCAGTCGATTAAATTCGAAGGCTGACATTTCAAGATCGTCGCGCTTCGTTTCTACGATCTGACCTGGTTTCTCTCTTTTTTTTCCCGCTTCCGTATGGCTGCAGTATTCGTGAGAATACGGTGAATGGCTTGGTGCCTGCCAGCGACTGTAAGATCTGCAAGGATACGAGGGACGAGCCGAAGGACTCCGAGGGTGCGTCTCTGCTTTGCGCGCTGAAACCACGTAAGCGCAAGGAACGTCGCGAGTCCTGCTGCCAGGAACGGAAGCTGATAAGGTATCGTATAAATTTTTTTTATTTTATATCAAATCCTCAGATGAGGATTCTGATATTGCTAAACTGTTTTGACAAATCGCATGCCTTAAATCGGATTGGATTTATATTTATTGATTAAATAAATTTTTATAAGTATATAAAATATAACACACACACACACACACACACACACACACACACACACACACACACACACACACACACACACACACACACACACACACAACCCTCTGTTTATTGAGCGCACATATGCATATGCAATTTGTCAAAACATTTAACGTGTAATTTATGTCACGTTAATTATGAAATATAATGACTATTATGTATAATAATTATGTAACATCATGAAAGCGCTTCGCAAGTGCGGTTTTTCACATAGTTTTGATTTCTATCATTTATTATTAAACTGATATTATTATTAACAATAAATACTGGATGTGAATGCCCGTAATGTGCAAATTGTCGCGGCGCAGAAGTATCCATATTTGCTAAACTTGTTTGTTTTTTAATTTACGGATGTGTTTGCGAATGCTACTCGTTTTCACCAGCATTACGACATATCTAGAAAAAAAAATTGTATGTGGAATGCGATGATTATGCCTTTTAGGAGTAGCAGTGAGGAACGTGTTCTTGACAGTCCCACTGACGTCGCAGATACAATCAGACGTGTGAGTAGTCACGAAGATTTCAACAGTCAGGAACATTTGCATATTTTATCACAACTCGGTCAAGACATGGGTCACGGCGTGGTAAGTACTATCGTGACAGTATGTAACGTTTGATCCTTAAAATAAAATGCAAACATTTTTTTCAATTTTTTAATCAATTTTCATTATATATAATTTCAAAGAAAACATTTAAACATGTTTAAAATTTTTTTAATAGAGCTAATTGTTTATTAACAAACACTCTTATATTAGATGTATAAAGGATGCAACTATTGCGTAACAAATTATTTATTTTATTTTATGTACTAACATAGAAAGAATTTTTTGATATATTATATGATGAAAAATTAATATTCTAATATTAATATTTTAAGAGTTAAACATTTAAGAATTAAATTAATCTTGTTTAACAAAAGATTCGTATGATAATCGAGCTAATTTGTGATTTGCGTACAGAGATGTAGCGGATTACCGCTTCACGAAAGAACCAACGTTTCGCCGGTTTCAAAGAAATCATCATCGGTGCCATCACCGTGCGAGGTAGTTATAGCAACTGAAAAATTTGACTGTGATGCCGAAAGATTGAGGAATAGCGAACGATTCAGCAGAAGCATCACTCCAAGAGGCAGAAGACAAGCGCGCAGAAAAAGAGTGCACAGAGTCCTGGATACCGACCAGAGTTCCAGCAAGGTACACTTTCTTTAATTTTTTGTTAAAAGTTAAAATCCCAATCTCAGTAAAATAGATTCTAATATTCTATAGAAGTTGTATCTTGAAAATTAGCGTATATATAATTAAATCTCAATCTAAGTGTATGAGAAATATGTCTCTTTTATATATGACATTTAAAAAAAATTTTTTTTAGAATTTTAAAAATGTTGTAATATTATGATATTTAGAATATTTAATATATCACATATTTTATAAGAAATAACGAAATAAAATTTTATTTATTTATTTTTTTTAGGAAAATGAAGAGGAGTCTGAAAATATGTATATCTCCAATGTATCACCGAGTCCTACCAATCATAATGGTTCACCAGCTCAAAGCTTCTTGGAGATGTTGAGCAGTGGACCGAGCAGATCACCTTCACCAGCTCGTCCACCTACCGTTGATCATGAAGATGTGAATAATCCCAGTTTGACAAACTGGGGCTTTCAACATTTAGAAGGAAACGTAAGTATCGGAATTAATTAAAAAATTGTAAATTATTGGAAAAAATTATCAAGCAATTATACAAAAAATATTATATAAGTTATATAAATTATAATAATTAATTTTAATTGAAAAATTAAAAATTATGCAAACGAATTGAAATAGAAAATTATAGTAGAAAATTATATATATCAATAAAAAAATCTTTATCAAAAAGTAAATATTTGCATTTTTCTTTGCATGTGTTAATTTATATATTCAATGGACTTTTACAGGAAGAAGCCGTGGACGCCCGGGTAGAAGCCATGCTTTCGCCAAGAAACTCGCTATTGGTTCCTAGAAGATTTTACTCTGAAGAAGAGATACAGCCGACTACGCTTAGTCCATCGGAAATGGGATTAAAAAATCTTGCAAAACACATTAACGGCCTGAAGAAGAAGATCAAGAAGTATGAAGATGAATTTGAAGAAAATTTTGGCTATCGACCGAGTCATTCAGATAAGATGAGCAATCGCGATATCAAACGGCTATGTACGGAGCTTAATAAGCTACGAAAGGAACACAAATTACTCAAGGAGGATCCGATAGGCGCGCTTCTAGCCAATGCTAACAATCGACTGAATACTGCTAGCAGTCCCATAAACAACAACAATGGCCATGAGAAATCTCGTGTGACATCGATGGAGGAAATGGTTAAAGAAGCGGAGAAGAAACTTAGCGAGAAGCGCATCAAGTACAATCGATCTGATAATATGGAAGATCTCAATTATGACCAATTGTTGGACGAAAAGACAGCTGTGCAAAAGGCATTGCTCCACATTGAAAACACTTTCGGCAGACCAGTTTCTAAGGAAGACAGAGCAGTTGTGCGGCCATTGTACGATCGGTATAGAACTTTAAAGAGACTGCTTATTAGAGCAGGCGCGGTAAGAATCAGCATAAACTTTATTTAAAACAAATTTTTAACGAAAAAGATGACAAATGTAAATAATTTTTTATTATTTTAATATTACAGAGTAAAAATAAAGACAGCATTTCGGAGCTAGCCACGATTTTAGAGCATGAAACAATGGATTTTACATCATCGAGTCTACCGGCAAATCCCGTAGAAGCTGACAGAAGAGCTAGCGAGCCCGATATGTCTCATCGAGGTATTTTGGATTGTATCGATCCTGTGGATCAATTTCCGACCGATAGTGATAGTCAGCATAGCAGCAGCGAAGGCAGTCGTGGTACTGGGGAAAGTCTTCATGCTCTTCCTCAGTAAGTTTAAATTATATTTGTATTTGAATTATCACATATTTTTGTTTCTATTTTCTTGTGTTTTTTTCTTAAAACATTTTGATATAAAAATTATTACTATAGATATAGATTTCATTTCTTTTTTTTACAGGGAAGAATTATTAATGCAACAACGAGCTACTAGAGAGGAGAAAAAGCGACTTCGTAGGGCGTTGAAGGAATTAGAAGCACAGTTCGAAGCTCGAGCTGGCCGTCGTATGCAACGCGAGGATCGTGGACCGCAAGTTACAAGCGTGTATGAATCCTATAAACAAGCGAAAGCGAAACTGAGACTGATTGATGCCCTCATAGCCAAAAAGGCTTGACGTAGTATTTAATTCATGAGTACTGAAGAACTGACTTGAAATTATATTATTGAAATGATCTTTGAACATTTATAAAAATATATAATTGTCACATCATGCAGGCACCATCTGCAATTTCTACAGTTTCTCTTCTTGCGCGAATTAAAAAAGGCCTGAAGAAGCAATATCTATGGAAACATAAAGATCAATACTATAAGGTAATGAGAATCTATCGCCTAGAATCAAAAGAGAACTTTCGAGAACAAAAACATGAAAGTGGATAATATGAATGTAAGATCTATTTCACTTTCGTAAGATCATGCCGTATATCCTCTTATGCGGTTTTCTTTCGCTCGTGAATTCCGTTCGTGTTACGACACTGAGAAAATACCATATGTTTTCATTGTATTAAAGTAATGCATCTTTTTTACAACAGTTAAGTACATAAACGGACAATTTATAGTGAACAATAGCAATTGTTTACAAAATAAAAGCATGATATTGGGATAATACATTTGAACTCTTTAAGCATTAATAATTCTAGAACATAAAGTGATTATTATATATCGTATGGTATTACCGTACGATATATCGTAATATTTATACGATGAAATAATCGCGTATCTTGTTCACCGGTTCACTTTATATTTAACATATTCATTTGCAATGGAAAATTTCCATTTAATTGTCCTCCATTCATTTGCCCCATTAGGATAAACTTTTGACGTTAATAAGAAACTGGATGTTTATTTTGATATATTTACAGTTTATAAAATTGATCAGTTATATAAATATATAAAAAATGTACTTATATTTTATATATATATATATTTGTTGCAAAGATCTCTAAACTTGTTTGTACTTAAAGTGTCAAGTTTTATAGCGATTAATGCAAAAACAGATATCGAAAGGATAAGGCTCAGAAATAAAAATAAAAATGTCATTTTAAATCATTAAGACAACACATCCAGATCAAGATTTTTCCAACGTATAACGACGTATGTCGTTACGATTTTGAGAAACAACATAATACATTTATTTTACAGTCAAATATATAATTTTATTTATGTAATATAATATTTACATTTTGAAGAGAATAGAATATCTATGCGACATTTTTTTTTTTTTTTTTATTATCGAGAGAAGTGTGTCGTTTAAATTTTGCTTGCAAAACTTTTCTTTTATTGAATTTTTTTTGCAGATAATAATTATTGTATTATTAAGACTTAAAAGAGAAATGATAGAAAAAAACGGGTTTTATATAATGATTAACATTTATAGTGAACCCGAAATTTATTTTATCATCTTAATCGCTGAAGTCGAACGCTGAAAGAGTGAAGAACGAATTTGTGGGGTTACTCGTAATATAAGTACCTTGTAAGAGATATCACATGTTGTAATATTGTAGAGTACTATCAAATGTTACGATCTTAATAACGTATTAAAAGAGAGAGAGAAAAAAAAGAATATTCACTAAGAGAAGCTCGTTGATTTTTGCGTTTATATTTTTGTACAAGTACGATTTTAAGGCCGTTCACAATGTATACACACACACAACCGATTAGGGATTACCATAAAAACGCCTTAAAATTCCACTTGGGTCGATTTTTTCACATAGAATTTCAACAAATCAAAGGTGCTAATGGCTTAAGTTCTACCGCATGCTGACTAATACGAAAGAAATGCTTTGCGAATCTTACTGACGATGAGTTGTAATCACGCTGAAAGATTTTTTTTTTTTTATTAGGACATAGCGACAAAATCAACCACCGTCTCACTCAATTAGGAATTCTAATACGCAATCGAGATACAAAAGTTGTGGTGATTTTAACTGTTTCGGAAATCGAAAATGAAAATTGGCGAACAAACAAACCCGCTTTTAATGCTGATTTTGCACACCCGCAGATAACAGATTAAAGTTTTCCAAATGCAACCATGTGGCAGCAAAGCCGCTTGTGAACACAAAATGCAAAATGCAAAATGCATGTCCGTTCTAATTAACAAAAACGAATAAAAAACAAAAAAAAGAAAACAATTTTTTAGACCAAAGCATTTTTTAGTCTGTGATATAATGAGAGATATATTTGCGTTAAGATGAAAGAATGTGTGTGTGTGAAGTACTCGGTTCCATTTCTTTTTTCCTTCTTTCTTTGTGAAAACGATTTTGTAGAAGATTGAGAGGTGAAGGGAGATGATTTTTCCTTCGTAGGAGATGAATCGAGGTCAGCGATATCTTCAGAAGATTCTACAGCGATGACGATAACATAAACGAAGCAGAGTCCTTTTTCGAAAGAACGGTTGGAGACAGAATAATCGTGGAGAATACAAGAAAAAGAGAGAAATCGGAATTTTTCACAGACGTATCAGTGATTGAAATAAATACAAAAATAAATATCGAAACAAGAAATTCAGTAAACATTAGGTTGTATCTCTTTGTTAATTGGTCGATTCTTGGAATTAATCTCTCTTATCTGCTGCCGTTTACTCACACCATCATTTGATATGTAAAATACAAAAATGGGCGACAGTAAAGATACTTTATTACCGCGTTTATAAGATCATTTTCCCCGCGTTTGTCGCGGCATCATTGTCCTCCATCCGTACTGCCAAAAGGACTGCTGTTCACAAGAGAAAATTAATTTTGTATTCGACGCTACAGGAATGTTTTTATTTCCCGCGGGGCCAGAACCGCGCCCCTCTACTACTAGTAAGAAAGAGAGAGAGCAAATTAGTATTATCGTAGATCTAAGATAACATTTTATATTAACGTTAATTAAGATACATTTTGTAGCGGATAGTATCTTTATGCATAGAGATAGATCGCGTGATTTTGTGTAGACGCTTTGAAAGAGAGAGAGAAAGAGAGAGAGAGAGAGAGAGAGAGAGACAGAAGCAGGAAAACTTTAGAACAGAAGATAGGACAAAGGGAAGCGAGGACATTTTATTTAGCGAAGCTAAGAGACAGAATATCGGATAGATCACAAATCGTTTAATTAGATCTGAAAAAAAAGGAACGCTAGATATTCCATGTGGATTATATGATCTACGAACATATCTAGAGAAATTAGAATCTTGCGACAGAGAGAAAGAAATGAAAAAAAGTGAAAAAAAGAAGGGCATAACAATTAATTACTCTTGGATATCGTTGTACGTAGCTGCAACTGACAATTGCAATCGACCGTGTGAGCCGCGACGACGAAGAATCCGTCTCTAGCGGAAGTCCTATGATCACCTTTGGCGTTTATACACAAATGTTGATTCTGTATATACATATATAAATATATATATATATATATAGAGGTATATACACACACACAAACACACACAGACGGAGCTGCGTATATACGTAAGATACAAACAATCATACATGCATACAAACGAAATAATACACATTATTATGGGGTAGCAGAATTGAATAAAATGGAATATCATCTGCTGGAAATGTTCGTTTATTATTGAAGGAGAAAAAAAAAAGAGAAGCAACACCTTCCAAATCACTTCCTGTTAAATGCGCTCCAGTTAAATCATTTTTTATGTTTCACCTGATGGAAGAAGAAATTGATTGATATCCCTGCCTTTTTCGATGATTCAAATATGTCAAAATTTCAATCTATTATATTCCATTTTTACCAACCAGAGGGTTTAATTAAAAAATAATTTTATTTCAATTTTTTTTATCGTAGTTACGATACGAGCTGCAATTGCTTATGAAAAGTCTGAATTTGTCGTAACAATGCAGTCAGCTGCATAGAAATGGGCGGCTCTCGCATTGCGTTATACATTTTTTTTGAACCGATAATCTGTGTCGGATTTATCGAGTGAGATTTCCCGGATATAATCGACATGGGAAAAGAATTCTTGTCGGTTTCCTTGATCGACTTGGTTGTAATGCAAACCAGGCTGTTTCTCTCGTGCAACATTTTCATTTGCTGCTTCAGCGTCATCACCTGTTTTTGCAATGTCATTGAAAACAATATATGCCCATATATACAATATATGTAGTAGGCATGAATATAATAAAATTAATCTCACTTCTTTGTAAAGACCGATGACGGCGTTGATTTCTTCTTCCTTGGCACTGAGCTCCTTTTCTAAAATGGATAGCTCTTTCGCTAAAGCCTTATCGTTAGATTTGTCGACCTCCGATTGCAATTTCTCATATTTTCTACAAATCAAGAACACAACTCACATAACCGGCTCTTGTAAAAGCTGTGAATTTTTAAATTTAGTATCGCACCAACGCACACTCACGTGTTCATCTCTTCAAATTGATCGTGAAGATTAATCAGAACGTCACGTATTTCCTTAGTATTGTGCGAGTCAGGAATATATTTATGATCGATATTACCCTGCAGCATCAATACTTCATAATATGCATTATAATACAAACTGCTAGAATGCGCTTTACCTTTAACGACATCCTCGAAATTCCTCGCTGATTTTTAATACTCGCCGGCGTGGTGTTTTCGTTTACGGCGGAAGAAGACTGCTGTTTAGCTTGGTCGCAAATATTTTTTTTCTTACATTGCTTAGAAACATGATGATCTTTTTTCGAAATAATTTCTGTATCGATGGACGTCTTTGGCACGTAGGCACCTTGCACTTTTCCCACGTGTTGCAAATTAAACGTAGACTCTCTTTTGCCTTGACCAAGCCTCTGCCCATTATTAAACCATCTGCTCGTCTGCGATCCTTCGTAATGATTGTTCATCTGCTCCAGAAGGATCGATACCGGCCTCACGCCTCTGCTGACTTTCCGGATCAATAACGGAGTGACATCGCTCGCGATCGGCTGTCTCATCTTCATCACGCTCAACACCTGCATTGCGGAAGACGTGTTTTTAAATGACACGCCGTTTTTCCGGCAGAGTTTCGACGGCTCACTTGTTGAATATTTAACCCGAGATTGTAACTCGGGGTCACTGACGTTCCCACCACGAACGGAATGCTCCGGAAGTTAAACCTGCTGAAATATGATCTGGTCGAGCGTTTTAATTTCGACGCCAAAGTCGGCATCTCGTAGTTAGGCATGGATATCGAGTCGTATCTGTTAAAGGTAGGCTCGCACCGTCGTGTTTTGTCTCGCCTCGATGGATCAGGATCATTGGAACATTTTTCCAATTTATCTTCCTGTGTAGCCTCGAGCGTCGCTCTGTGGAAAAGAAATGCTAGATTAATAATAAAAATATAGAATAATGATCATTAATTACTTAAAATAATGATAATAATATAAAATGGCTATAAGTGCTATTATTGTATCTGCTAATCACCCTGAATTGCTTTTGTTAAGTTGACAATCTAACGTTTGAAGACAATCAAAATGATCCTGCTCATTGTTTTTATCGTGAGATTGACATTCGCGATTATTATTACGTTCAGGATATGATGTCTTTTGAATCTTTCGATCAGTCTCAGGAAGATGCGATTTTTTTGCATCTTTCGTTTCATTGAGTTCAGACGGCTTACTGGATACTCCAGAATTGCTATTCTTCAATCTGGTATTATGAAAAATTTCCACGACGTCGTTGAATTTTTTCAAATGTTTTGGAGAGTTGGACTGTTGATGAGCGTGACCTGCGTCAAAAATTGCGCTGAACAAGAGGATTCTATCTCTTATATAGTAACACGCGATATAATTGTAGAATAGATAGGAATTGTATACAAATTTGGCTGTTTACCTTTATGTCGGCGCCTTTTCGCTTCTTTCCTACCAATAAAACCCGTGTCTTTGGTGGTAATCGTGCTCTTGGAAACGGAACTTCGTAATTTTGCCTTTCTTTTTCGTGCTTTAGACATCGTGCTATCCATTTTGTAAACGGAACTCAGCTTGCTTTTCCTCGTTTTCGATTTACTCCGTTCTCCATTCGATTTACTACTGTTCTCCGTTAATTCAGTTTTCAGAATATTCGGAAGGTTCGGGAAATTCAATACCGAATCTTCAATATCTTTTCTTGCAGAGAACGGCATTACGTGAAGATAATCCTTATCCGCCTGCAATGTCAATTCCTCGATAGATATACTCGGTGGGAAGAAGTATGTTTCGTATTCTCGATCTATCTATTTGTAATATTAATCTCTTAATAAATATAAAAATGTGTATGCAAAATTCTCGTATGTGTTTGTAAAACATATGAAATCGTATTCGCATACTTCCGTGATTTCATTCTGAACTGGTGATGTTGTCACAGAAGAAAATTTCTTATCTAATTGAGAGTTTGATGTAATATTCAATGATCCCTTTTGCCTTCCTTCTATCAAACTCTCGGCCTTCATGATAATATCATTATCATCGACGTTTCTTCTGGGCGAAAGCCGAGTAGATTTCGGGCTTGGATTGAAAATATCTATGGTATACGTAAATATATGTGAATATTTAAATATGCGATGATTTTAATTTTGAAAGAATTTTTTACCAAAATTTTCTTCGGCTTTTAGTTCGACGTTATGAATTCTTTGAGAAATGTTATAATTTCGAATTTTAGTGGCGCTCGTTTCACTGTTATAATCATTATATTTGATGGAAGATTTCGAGCTTGGACTTCTAGATGATATCGGCAAAATGTTGGATGTTTCTTTATTTCCTCTTGTTTCTGTTTGAGCTTTCTGACAAACTCCTATCATGTAATTTAGTCCTGATTTTAATGTAAAACATTTTGTCTCCGCTTTATCCAATTCCTGTCCAATCTCTAAATGAAAGTAATGATACTGACATTATCTAAAATTATTTTTAATTTAAAATATTTAATAAAATTTTTTCTTTGAAAGAACTGTTGAAAAATTTGAAAGAGAAATTTCAATACAATGTTAACATATAAAGAAAAAATATAATATAATTTTAACATAAATGTGAAAAATTTTATTGTTGTAGACGATAATACTTTTTAGTGCAATGGTTGATCTGCTTTCCGATTCGTTTAATTTACATAATTGCATTTCGGATTGATCTTTTAGAGGTAATTCTGAAAATCAAAACATGACATAAAGTACAGAAATTTAAAAAAATCAGCTACTAACAAAAATAAAATTTAAGATTTCTGCAAAACTTGAGATTTCTGTAAAAAAATGTGTGTGTGTATTTGTGTTTTATTTGTTTATTTATTAAGATTTTATTTTACATTTAAAAAAATTACCAAAAATCCTGTCGTTATTAATATTTATATTGGTTACTTCAAATTCTTCCATTTAAATTTTATAATTTATTACTCACATAATTGAAAATATAATAAAATTTCATATACAGAATTCAAAATTTACATTAAATTACACTGTTTCTTGTTATAAAAAATAATTTGGTTGTTACAAAAGATACACACATACAAAATTAAAAAAATAATTCATAGGTTACGATTAAATAACACGGTGGATAATCACATCGTTCTCTTGTTGTGGATATTCTTTTTTGTTTTGAGAAAGTCAACGGAAGCAAATTCAACATTTATATAATTTGACAATTGAAGCCTAAAAAGCTTTAAAATTTTACGCCATTGAATTACAATGATTAGTGTAACGATACAAAAATTAAAAATTTATATATATGTATACATTCCTCGAAATTTTATCGAAAAAAGTGCAATAATCATAAATAGTTAAAACTAATTCAATTTCATTTAATTATAGTCCGTTCAATCGCGCGCGCGCGCACCACACACACACACACACACACACACACACACGCGCGCGCGCGCGCGCGCGCGTATACACACAAATTTAGACTCTAATTATGATATTTCATTACAGTGAATACAGGGCGACTTTGACCAAATTCTAAATGGCGATTAATTTAAGTTAACAACAAAAAATTGTATCAAAATTGTTATTACCTTTGTTTTAATCTATTTTTTATTTTATTTTATTTATATTATTATATATTTATTATTATATTCTACTATTCTATTTTTCAGAATAAAAAACTAATAATTCTATTTATATTAACAAAAAATTGTAGCTTACTCGATTAATTCACTGATAAAGCCAGTTGAGATTGTTAAGAATCGGTTGCACCAAATGATATTTTAACTTTGAAACTTAACATTTTTAATTTGTTACACCAAAGCAAAAGCAACATTTAAAATACTTTAAAATACTTTTACTTTTTAAAAATTACTGCAAATTGAAGCACTTTAAATTACGCTTAGCTTTTTACGAGATTACATCTCAAATTTCATTATTCCCGCGTTTTCGTCATTAGAGAACGTCATGCTACTCACGTGACTGCGATGGCGGGGAGAAGAGAGGAGGGTGCCGGCTTCGCACGTTCGTCGCTAGAGATCGCGCTGCTTTGTGCGTAAAAGTATTTCAGGAGAGCGTGCGGCGGCGGTGGCAGCGAGTTGCAAATGGTGGAAGGTGTGTGATTCTCGTCGTGTTAACATCAAGGTAGGCGAGCTCTTCGATTTTGGAGTCGGCGGTGTGCGTCGGTGACGCGGGTCTCGTGGCATCTCGTCTAATGATCGTCGACGTCGTCGGGGAACGTCGCTGATCGAGGTTATGCGATGTGTTCGCGTTTTCAGGATTATATGTTCGATTACGTAAAAATCCGCGACGAACCGAAAATAGTCACCTGACTCCACGATATATCCCGCGGTATATCCCGCCTCTCGCGTCCTCCCACTCTTCCGTTTCCTCCCTAACCCCGTCGCGTCCCATTCTTATCGGGACGGAAAAAAAGAAAGAGAAAGCACGCGTGATAAGAGATAATCTGGTTAATAATTCGTGCGATCGTTTTGTGACGAAATTCTAACCATTGGTCTCGTCACTTTCAAAAACCACGGAGAAGCACGCGGGTTCGTAGGTTCATAGGTTAAGGTGTACGTCAGAGCATAGAACAGTGTTCTCCTCTCCCCTTCCTCTGTCCTTCCCGCGGCAAGGATTGCAAATTGTCGTAAATTTTCCGTGAATTGTTACATCGCATTGAGCTTATTGAAAGTCTCGTCAGTTATTTTACATTTTCTTCAATCATTCGCGATCGCGTCATTGGGTCATCCCGCGTCGACCGTTCAATTAATTCCCGTGCGCGTGAGTCAACCGGCGGTAAAAATCTGTTTTTTTTTATCTCTAACGCTCCGCAATCCATTCTCCGTAATTTCCTATCTCTCTTTTTCCCTCGAGCTGCGATAATGAGTCCGGTCGTTTTGCAATTTTATGCTTTGTTCTTTTTCTTGAATTTTTTTCCATTTACGACGCTCTTACACTATTTATTTCGTCTTTGGAAAAGACGCGGAAAAAAGAAGATGCTTGTCTTCTGTGTCTTCTGAGGAATGAATTGAAATTTTTTTGAATGGTAAATGACAGAAGGCTTCAAATCAGTGAGTAACAATCGAGAAAGCGCGGTAGAACACGTGTGGCAAAAAAAAAAGCGGTTCGTACACGTAGTCTAACTATTTTCTTGAAACTCCTCTCTTCTCTCAAAAATGAAGCCGAATAGGAAAATGTAGGATCTGTTCGTTTTATCCGCATTCCTTCGCATTTTCTCATATCCATTTCATTCCGAGTGGAGAGAGAGTGTCACATGTAGCTGCAAGAAACGAACGTAGGCTTGGTAATAATCTGCGAATTTCGCAATCAAATCACATGACGAGTGATCTTTGATATGTAAAAGCGTAAAACTCAATTAATTTTGTACTATTTAATTTTAAAATTAATTAGTCAAGTATTATTGATAAATCTAATTCTTAGACTTTTTGAAAATGATATATTGTATTACTAGTAGAATTTTATTTTCTCTTTTTGTGATTATTTTTTGATGATTTTACAAATTCTTAGTTATTTGAAAAAATTTTTTTAAATAGATTTATTATTAATAAATATATTTAAATATACATATATTTATTGAAATACTTTAGCAAAAATTAAACGTACTAATTAATACGAGTTTCCTTGCGAATTGCATATCTCAACAAATTATTTATTCATTATGAACTACGAATACGATTTGATAGCGTTTTTATTTAATTATTAAATATCGAGACGAAAACATCAATTATACATTAATCATTTAATAAATATTCAATACACAAAAGAATTTTTTGAAGATATAAAAAAAGTAAACGCGCGCGTCCTTATATTAGTAAAATATAATGTTTCATTCAACATGCAACATAATTAGCACTTTGAATTGCATGTTACTTGCAAAATACACTTTTGCTAAATTCAACAAACAACATTCTAAAAATATCGATTGTCTCGTCTTTTAACTGATATAGTTAAGATAGAATTATCAATGAGCGTACGTATTCTTCTGATCGATCTCATACTTGTTCCTTTATCGTAATATATGATACAAAGCTCGTCTCGTTCGTCGTTGTCTGGCATGCACGTTGAGTAACGACACGACCACGTTCTCGGGACGTAAGTGAACGACAGGTAATCCCCACCTCCAGTCATCGCGATCTCGGAGGTTCTACGTAGGAGACAGGGAGAGTTCGCAGTTTTTCCCGGTTAGCGTCACACGTGCGTGAACGAGGCCAGCGATCGCCTCGGCTCGTTTTCGAGACCGTCGTTCTCGAATCCGTCGAAGTTGCCTTTTTAAGCCGGATTTTTTAAGAATACTCTTCCGGTTATATCGTTCTCCACGTTTCTCCGCATTCCTGGCGCCTTTAAAGGGAAACGAGTAGGTCCGTTCAAGGTAAAATGCGACACAATGCGTGTACTTCGCGATACAAATCGTACTCTGCGGCGATTTACGGAAAAAAAGCGGTATGACTCGGTGGCCTTCGTTGTTTACAGCTTGATGTTAAAGTGAAAGGAAGTATCGATCTGTAAGAATTTGATTTTACTTGCTCTCTCGTTTATCTGTCTTTTTGGATTTATAAATTTGATCTCTGAAAAAAGATACGTATATGACTCCAGTTACTCCACCTCCGATAGCTTAATTGAGAAGCAGGATCTAATTTGATTTTATGTCGTGTTAAATAAATGATAATTAAGAATGAGTAATTTAAGCGTGATTATCGAGAAATATTTTGGAGTCGCAATGTATATTAAAACTTGCTTTCAAGGTTTCGAATTAGTGTTCATAAATATTCAATATCAATATATAAATGTACGATAATTTGCATCTGACTGAAATAATTTTACATTTTTTTAAAGAGAAAAAATATATCTTGTGTTAAGAGAAGAGCAATTTTCAAAGTACTTTATCTTACGCGCGAATATTTCTGGTAGACAGAATGACGTCTGTCAAGAACGTTTAATCTGGAATCCAACGAGATCTTGATATATACGTTTCCTTGCTTGTACACTATGCTTTTTAGCCTTTGCACTGTTTCTTAAAGGAAATACTTTAGATATTTATGAGGCATTTACGAATCACTGTCCAAGTGCACTATCAAGTTCTTTTTATTGACATAACATGCAATTTTGTATTCAACACAAAAGTGTACGTGGAACACGCGTTCTCTCGATAAGATTAAAGAATTTTTTTCTTTTTGTAATTTTCCGTAAAACGTTTGGAAAATATTTCTCGAACAATGTTACGCAATCTGGAAACTGGCCAATTCGCAAAAATAGAGCGAACATTTCAATATTTACAGTTATTAAACCAGTGAAGTATAGACATTTTTTTTGTCGCGATATAAATATCACACAATGGAATGTCTCGATACAGTGCATACATAAACATTATACATTTTTCTAATTAGTTCCACGCGGCAATCTCTCGCTGGAATTCCGAGAATACCCAATGATTTCATTTCACGTCATTTATTTAATAACAGGCTCGAACGTCGATCGCGTATTTATTTCAAATTTGATGGATTGCGCATTATGGCGCAATTGTGTCTCTAAAATTAAGCACAACGAATTCTATGGATATATTTATGTGTTGACCGGAGTTTTATTTAACCTATGCGCAAACAAACATGCATACATATATAATATTACATATGAGAGCGCTTAGCTATGTCCATCAAGTTATTTACATAATTGTAAAATATACCTTTGATATTCGCCGCGTTTCTTAGTAATCAATGAATATGACGTGCAGGCAAAGTCTAAAATGTCAGTGATGTAACGAGAATAATAAGTCAACCGACTGTAGCCGATAAGGCCAGACAAATCAGACTGTAATTGTACGTGCAAGATTGCTTAACGCTTATCAAAGTCTGCATTCCCATTAATGTCGTCTGATCATGAGACACTCAAACGCTTAATCTGAAATACAGCTCGTTCAGTCACTCGGGACATTTAAACGGCCCGTAAAATATTAAATGTGCCTTATCGGGGACTATGTTTACGCAGTTTCGTTAGCTCGTTTACGTCGACGATGTCCAACGAGCGAGATAAGACAAAGAATGACGTTTGGATTCGGTGTCGGTGTGTTCCAGGTGAAAATGTACAAAGCAAGGACGATATTCACTACGCTGGCCCCCTTGGCGCCGCGCATATGCGGGCCCGAAAGATACGCCTCCTGGGTGGTCCGCAGTCATCCGTTGACCAGGACCAGCCAGGTGATCTTTACCGAGTCCGCGAGGAAGTACAACAGCCGCGCGGCAACCGAGCCCTTCCTGAATGGCAGCACCAGCTCCTACGTGGAGGAGATGTACAACGCGTGGCTGCAAGATCCGAACAGCGTGCACGTGGTAACTTGTCTCACCTGTCTTGTAAATAAAATCTGAAAGAGAGATTGAAATTAGTTAAATTAATTTCAAAGTTTGTTAACGAGGTAGAGGAAATATACATTCACTATTGTCAGGATAATATAAGTAAACTGTTTCTTCTTGTAGAAACTGTTTGATCTATTTATTTATGTTATTATGTACGGTTGAAAAGATTTTTCTTAAATTTATTGTACCTTTTTGTTTATTCGTAGTCATGGGATTCCTTCTTTCGAAACAGCACCGCTGGAGCCACCCCAGGATTCGCGTATCAGGCACCACCATCCCTCGCTCCAAGTTACAACCAAGTTCCGCTCGGAGCGTTGTTGCCCCTTGGTGTTGGAACGCAGCTCGGCCAGACGCCCGTTAATGAAAAAATTATCGACGATCATCTAGCGGTACAAGCTATTATTCGTTCTTATCAGGTATGATATCGGAATTTTGTTTGCTTTACTCTCCGATAATGAATTTCAACATACTGCTTTTGCAAACAAAATTTATCGTGTGCAATTTTGCGAAAAGTATGTTAATGATGATAACTCTTAATCATTGCCAATTTTATGATTTTGTTTGCAAGAGATGACTGCTTTATTCAGCCGCGTATAATTTATTTAGGTAACAATATAAATTTAATTGCAACAAAATTTGCTTTTTAAAAAAAAAATTCTTTTTAATGATAATATTTTAATTACATAAAAATACTAGACTCTCTGTTAATTTTCTGCTCCTATCTCTATTATTTATAAAAACATAATATTATAATAAAGTTAATATTAAATACTTTTTATAACACGTTTAATAAATGGAATGGGAATCTGGAGAAATTTGGTTTTGAATTACACTAAATTAATTCATTTAAAATCTGCGTGGAAAAACTATTTTATCTTAATCAAAAATATTATCACACGATTAAACGTTTTAAAAAATTCGAATGCAATAGAAAGTTTTTAAGAATTGGCTTTTGTTGTCGAAACGAAAGCTTGATGATTTATCATATATCTCATTTTGAAATTCATTCATTACGGAAATAACTATGATATGCATTGATACAATTATGTATGCATGTAAATTTCGAATGAAATATTTTGGGTTCTTATGTCCCAGTTTCATTTATATGGAATGATAAGAATGTCTTTTAATAAAGGTAACACAACATGTTATGAAATTTATATTCTTATACTTATGCGATATAAGCTTTAGTCACAATTCACAGATGAATATATAAATATGAATCTGGGATATGAAATATTGAATGTTATAATTTATGCCTATTGTTAGGGGCTATCATGTATTTCCAAAGTTTCTGATATCATTCATGTTTGCCTCATATACTATCAACACATGATTATGTGATAAATGTATTAGTTATAAAAATAACAAATATGAGAGAATATTGCATAATATTGCATAATAGCCTCATTCTATATGACCATGTCAATTGCTCACTGCATCTTTTATCTTAAGCATGTCTTGCATCTCTATATTTTTCCCACCGATAATAATGGGATTTTTCAAATTACGATCTTTTTATAACTCCTAATTTGTCGTCCTTTTTGCAAATTAAATATCTTTATCAAGAAAGAAGCAACAGCACATTTTTTAATTGTTTTATTAAAATTGGTAGTCATTGGTATGTTATAGTGTTTCTATTTTGTTTTACTTTTGAATTATAATCATAAGAGAAACGAAATAGTATCCATTCCTTCATAAATGTTGTTGAAATAGATTTATATGTTCATTTATATGTTACAAGTATTGGAACACACGTAAATATTTGGAATATTTGTTTGTCAATTCTGCTGTATATAGCTGCTGTATTGCTTTTTTTCCTAATTGTATTATGTGTATAGTGCAGTTGCAATTGTAGACACGGTTTACATAAATGTGAGGTTTTTTTCGGGATTATTCGTTGGCGCATAGGCCCGAGGTCACTTAGTTGCCGATCTGGATCCGCTGGGTATTATGCAAACAGACCTGATACACACGCATTATGCAGCCCGCAAGGGATCACCAGAACAAGTGCTGCGACAGTATATGCTTGGTAAGGCTTTTCTTCCAAAGCAATTTCCACGGGCTTTTATTTAAAATTTTTTCGGTTACTCGTGCCATACGTGCCATACGTTTAAAAGGTGTATGAAAATCGCATTGTATCCTGGTTTGGAGTATATGGTGTATAAACGCGTGTATACCAGTCGCAAATTACTCGGTTCATGTTTTCATTCGAAGCATGTCTTCCCAATATACATTCAGTATTATCATTTCACGTAATCATCTTTACATTACTATATTACTATCATATTTTTACTGAAAGATATTTTCTGCTTTCGTGTAAAGGCTCAAGCATTCAAAAAAAAAAAAAAAGTTGCGAAAATTATTTGTAATCTTATATCTGATGAAATTTTAAAACAATCTTCATTATTTTATCTACAACGTATGGAACGTATTTAAAAATTCTATTGAAGTTATATTTATATAGTTATATTTATAATTTAAGTAAGAAATATTGTAGTTTATTTGTTTACGTTTCTAAAAATTATATCGTTTTAAGTTTTTATTTTTTTTATATTAAAAATATAATATTTTATATTTAAATTACTTCTAACAGTAGTCAGAAAGAATTATATAAGATAAAAAAAAAAAGAGAAAAGAAAAAGGTACATATTTAATAAACCTTGTAACGAAACGTATACTGATACTGAAAATGTTGAAATAAACATCATATTCATTTTGGGAATCATTTGGGAATAGAAATGATCTTTTCATAATAATCGATGATATAATCGCCTTCATAATTTAAGTGTCTGTACACACACATACATTGTTGAATATGACATTTACCATTGCGCACTCGTCGCGTTTATATTTGGCAGAGATTAAAAATAGAGAAATATATATATGTACGTACATTGCCCAATAATATGCGAGTAAAATGTTGGAGGTAAGAATAAAAAAAAATCCTGTTGATTTTGCATGTATGATTTTTATATGTTATTATATATATATGTATTGCTTTTGAACACCTGCACCATATTTTTGTCGCCTAGCATGCTTATCTTTCTAAAATTTATATGCGCTGACATACTGCGCACGATTATTTTTTTTTTTTTTTGTGTGTGAATTACGATAGGGGGTACGATTACAGATAGGGAGATGTTTGAGCAGACACATTCATCCTTATCTCATAATTAAACTGATAATATACCGCATTAATAATAGGGAAGCTAAGGAGCAGATAACACAAATATTACGACTTTTTATGGCTTTATATCTTAATATGCATATTTAATGTTAATTACTGTGACATGATGTTTTTCTTAGAATGCATAATGATGACTTGCATCAAATATTATGTATTATTTTTTGCTATGATGCACCTGGTTATTCTTTGTAAGAGTAGAACATCAAAGCACAGTAATTTATTATTTTGATTTAAATCAAATGAGAATTTGAAAACTATTTGGTTCGCATGAATGTGGCATTAAATTGACAGATTCGTGGCCATCATATTGCTAAATTGGATCCACTCGGCATCAACAGCGCTGATCTTGACGATAGACATCCGCAAGAATTACTCTATACCCATTATTCATTCGGTAAGCTTAAATGAACGTGTCTCTGAATAAATAGAAAATTAAAAAGATCGACTTTCGAGCAAAAATGCGCTAATTATTATAATTAGCGTCATGACGCATTTGAAAATTATAATAATTAGACTAATACTATAATATTAATACTCAGTCAATAATGCAATCGCGACTACAATTTATTTACGAATATGTTTTTAAATATTAATTTTCCTTGTAAAACTTATTCACAGGCTGTTATTGCGTAAAAATGTGTTTAGTTTCTTCTCTCGTATATAATTTAAATGTGGACAAGCGAATATTTTAGAACCTTTCAAATAATTTGTATATATGAAATGTAAGGTTTTGTTTCAGGTTTTAATTCATCAATTTAGTTTATTATTTAACTTTTTCAATACAATATTTTTTCGTAATTCTGATTATTTTTTATTCTATTCATCTCGCAAATCAATTATCATATTGGTATCGATAGTGTTAAAAAAAAATTTTTATTTTAAGATAAAATGTGCAACACGCGTTTAATAATACAATCAGAGACCTATTGATTATTTCATTAAATTTTTATCCATTTTATCATGAATAAATATGAGCTGAATGCAGCAGATAGTGAATAAAGGAAGGGCGATTTCTCGGCAATCATTATTCAATCCGGTTGTTGAGTTTGAGTCTAATGTCCACAGGGAAGAGACCACGCACTACTTTCTCGCAGGAACTCCAATACCGAGTAGCTGTCCTAATGAAAAGTATGTAATTAATCGCAACTCAAATCGGGAACCCTACAAAAACTCTCTTTTACTTGTGCTAATATATTATTGGCAGGCACTCACTGATTCACTTTGGATTTGCACTGGATCGAATAGTTTTCAGTCGAAAGCCTGTTAAGATTTTATGGGTATAAAGGTGCTTGGGTTCTTCTGCGTAATGATATTTATAGGCAACAGATAGTTTTCAAATGTTTTTTGTGGAGGAATTAGAGGAGGGACATTTGAGTATCGATGTCAAAAATATTTTGCTACATATTAATGTAAAATTTGGCAAAAAAAAAAATCAATTCTGTTCCTCTTTTATTTCCGAACTTGTCTCTTCATCAAATTGAAGTGTTGCGTATATTATCTCTCATAATCTAACATATATTTTTTCCTTTTATCTATGTTCTGTTTTTCCACTGCATTTTATATTGTTTTATTTGTTGTGTATTTTATACAATCTTTCTATTTTGTTTGAATTTTCGATGATTGTTTCAACTAACCATGCTTTACTTAAGCTCACGGCTTTTCTTTTGCAATAAGAAACTTTGATTTTCTTTTAATTTGGTATTTGTTTGCACTGTTGTGCGATTGCAATATGTTTAATTATCAGAATACCCATATTTATCAAAAGTATACTGCATGTTCGTTTCAGCAGATATTTGGCAATATGTGAATATTACATCTATTGTTGAAGAAATATATGTGATATAAATAATATTTCTTCAATTAAAATGATGATAAATATTAAAAAAATAATTGCTATCAAAAATAGAGAAAAAATAGAGAAAGAAACATTTTCAGTATCAGTTTTAAACAAAATAAAAGAAAAATACACATTTCAACAAACATACACATTCAACTTATACTATTATATTTTATTTATATAATTGCGCTAAATGGAATATTTAAACTGTCTTAAAATATTTGTATAACGTTTGTTTTTTCATTCTAAATGCTTGATACAGAGGAGTCGGACATGGATCGCGTTTTCAAATTGCCATCCACCACGTTTATCGGCGGTAAGGAGAAATCATTGCCGTTGCGTGAAATCCTGAAACGACTTGAGGCCGCTTATTGTGGTCATATTGGTGTCGAGTTCATGTTCATCAACTCCTTGGAGCAATGCAATTGGATCAGGCAAAAGATGGAAACTCCCGGAGTCATGGAAGTGACGAATGATGAGAAGAGGCTCATTTTAGCTAGATTAACACGCGCAACTGGGTAATAATCGGTGCTAAATGAAATACCTGAATTCTAATAAAAACACGTAAATTTTGAAATTAAAAATTTTTAGGAAAATTTTTAGGAAAATTAGGTTTATATTTAATTTTTATCTTTATTCCTTATATTTTAGTTTCTTTTCACACAATTTAGTTATTATTTAATTTATACTTAGAAAATGTTTCTTCAAAATACTATTTTAAAGAAAAATTACAATAATTTAACACAAAAGCATGGAAGCATTCGAGTTCTATTTGTCACGTATTTGCTTAATGTCTAAGAGTTATAGTTAGCGAGTTTTTTTTTTTTTTTTTATCTGAATCAGATTTGAGGCATTCTTGGCACGGAAGTGGTCCTCGGAGAAGAGATTCGGCTTGGAGGGTTGCGAAATTTTGATTCCAGCTATGAAACAAGTGATCGATAAGTCCACGGAACTAGGAGTCGAATCGATTGTTATGGGTATGCCTCACCGTGGTCGTCTGAATGTTCTTGCTAATGTCTGTCGCAAGCCACTGAGTCAAATTTTCACACAATTTGCTGCGCTCGAAGCTGCTGATGATGTAAGGATAAATGAAAAATTGTGCTTCTTAGCTATGCTAGAAAAATGTACTTTGCTATCACAATTAATTTGGCGATCCGAAAATCTTGGTAACGATAATTTTAGGGTTCCGGCGATGTGAAATATCATTTAGGCACATATATAGAGCGTTTGAATCGAGTGACGAACAAGAACATTCGTTTGGCTGTGGTAGCAAATCCATCTCATTTGGAGGCCGTAGATCCGGTGGTTCAAGGAAAAACACGCGCCGAACAATTCTACCGTGGCGACGGCGAAGGCAAAAAAGTAAGCAATATTAAAGATCTTTGTGCAATTAAACTGCTACATAATATGGCAATGAATTGACAGGAAAAACAGCTTTGAAATTTGAATCAAGAACATTCAAGTCACTTAGATAATTATTTAAGTGATTAATAAATATCTTGATTCTTGGATATTCAATGCGACTTAATATAAGCGATATAGTCTTGATTACTTGATTGATTAGATTAATGATCGATTTTGATAAGTTTATATATAAGTAATTATATATGTGTTCAGGTCATGTCCATTCTTCTTCACGGAGATGCTGCGTTCTGTGGTCAAGGCATTGTCTTCGAGACAATGCATTTATCTGACCTACCTGATTACACCACTCACGGTACTATTCACATTGTTGTGAATAATCAGATCGGATTTACTACCGATCCGAGACATTCACGATCCTCGCCATATTGTACTGGTTGGTATTTACAGTCGAAAATCAAGTCAAGTTTTTGTAGTCGCATGAAATTATCATGAATTTATTCATCAGATGTGGCCCGAGTGGTAAACGCACCTATCTTCCATGTGAATTCCGACGATCCTGAAGCTGTGATGCACGTGTGCAAAGTAGCGGCAGAATGGCGGGCTACCTTCCACAAGGATGTTGTGATCGATTTGGTCTCCTACAGGCGCAACGGCCACAACGAGATCGATGAGCCGATGTTCACGCAGCCCCTGATGTATCGTAAGATCAGAAATACTTTGCCAGCTCTCGATAAATATGCCAACACACTGATCGACAACAATGTCGTCACTCCCGAGGAAGTTAAGGTGCGAACATTGCATGCAATGTAATTATATGTATTTTATATAATCATTTTTAAAATAAAAGCGGCTTCTTTATGTAGGATGTTAAAGCTAAATACGAGAAGATCTGCGAAGAAGCATATAATAATGCCAGGCAGGAAACGCACATTAAATACAAGGACTGGTTAGATTCGCCATGGTCCGGTTTCTTCGAAGGAAAAGATCCATTGAAAGTCTCGCCCACTGGTATCAAGGAAGATACGCTCGTACATATTGGAAAGAAATTCTCGTCTCCGCCGCCGAATGCTGCTGAGTTTGTCATCCATAAAGGTGAAATATAGCAATATAAAAAAAAAAGGAAATATTTTCATGAAAAAAATATATTAAATGGATGAAATCAGAAATAAAATGTAATAAAGAAATTACAAGTATGAATGTATAAAAATATATTACAGATTTAGTTTGTAGTTTATATAAATAGTTTACGCAACATAGGAAAAATAATTATCTTTAATATATTTTACAGGTATCGAGCGTATTTTAAAGTCTCGAATGGAGATGATCGAATCTAGAACCGTCGATTGGGCTCTTGGCGAAGCTATGGCTTTTGGATCTCTCCTCAAGGAAGGTATTCATGTTCGTTTATCAGGCCAGGATGTGGAGAGAGGTACATTCTCGCATAGGCATCATGTATTGCATCATCAGACTGTTGATAAAGCGACTTATAGGCCACTCTGCTACTTATATCCCGATCAGGCACCTTATACAGTGTGCAACAGTTCTTTGTCCGAATTCGGCGTTCTCGGTAAGATAATTATTTTTATTTGATGCAATTCTATATTATGTATTCTAATTTTTGCTCATTAAAGTGATTTCACTGCAATCATAGGTTTTGAGTTGGGCTATTCGATGACAAATCCTAATGCACTGGTATGCTGGGAAGCTCAGTTTGGAGATTTTAATAATACGGCTCAATGTATAATTGATCAATTCATCAGCAGTGGTCAAGCCAAATGGGTTAGACAATCTGGTCTTGTCATGTTACAGCCACACGGTCTCGAAGGAATGGTAAAGCCACGAAATCAAGCTGAATCTTATTTTATTTTTAATATAATTTATTGGCTTTGAATTTGAATTCTCTTTCTTTTTTATGTAGGGTCCCGAGCATTCCAGTGCCCGACTGGAGCGTTTCCTTCAGATGTCTGCTGACGATCCGGATTACTTCCCACCAGAAAGCGAAGAGTTTGCTGTGCGTCAACTGCATGACAGCAACTGGATTGTCGCTAACTGCAGCACGCCAGCCAACTACTTCCACATTCTGCGACGACAAATCGCATTGCCATTCAGGAAGCCGTTGATCCTGATGACACCGAAATCGTTGCTTCGTCATCCGGAGGCTAAGTCCAACTTCGACATGATGTTGGAAGATACGCAGTTCCTTAGAGTGATACCAGAAGAAGGAACAGCGGCTCAGAATCCCAACGGCGTCAAGAGGTTGCTCTTCTGTTCCGGAAAAGTCTATTATGATTTGAAGAAATCACGTGCAGAACGGAATATGGATGACAAGATTGCAATCACGAGAGTGGAACAGGTCAGTCGTTATTTTCAGATGTCATGCTATATTTTTTTAAATTATAATTAATCTTGTTAAAATATTTATTATTTTGACATTTTAATTGATTTTTTTTCTACTGCAGATCTCGCCCTTCCCATATGACCTTGTTAAGAAAGAAGCTGCTAAGTATCCTAATGCGGAATTGGTATGGGCTCAGGAGGAACATAAGAACCAAGGTGCGTGGACCTATGTGCAGCCTAGGTTCCATACGGCGCTGAACGGCACCCGAAACGTAGTGTAAGTACCAAAATAAATTGAAATATTAATATAAAATATATATGTATATATATGTATGAGTGTACGTGTGAATGCACCCATGTTACATTATGTTGTGTTCCACTTTTTATACCTGTAACTGTTCACACGGCCCACTTTTTATTTTGTCGCGACAAGCGCGACGCGCTGAAATTTTGTAATTAATACACGTATTCAAAGTAACACGCGTTTTTTTTTATTTTATTTTATGAGTTATTACGAGTTACACAAGCAGACGTTTGCTTTCTTCATTCTATATGTTTTGTAAAAATAAAATGAAAAAATTTGGGCCGTGTGTTACAGTGGCGCGACAGACACGAGTGATCGAGGATGGTTTGCCGGTTTGTTTTCGTCGTCTAAACCGACTAAACCGACTAAACCTGTAACTGAATCAGAGTCGCAGTCAACGGAATCTGTTGAACCAAAACAAAGAATAGTGAGGTAATGTCAGTGACATAGTCAATGGAAAATTATATTTATTATATAATAGAAAATTATTATGATAAATTAATTTTGTTTTGATATAAATCGTTCTTGAAAGTAGCATACATGAAATACTGAATTATTACTTCTATATATGATTATATTACGAAATTAATATATATTAAAAATTATTGCAAAATTAGATTAAAACAAAATAATTGAATCTCTTTATTTTTAAAACGATTTTTTAATCGGTAGAAATCGTTGGCTGATGTTATTGTCGATATATGTCGTATCACGTTTTAAAAACGAGCTGATATTTTGAGGAATTCATATCAATGTTTTAGGTACGCTGGACGTCCCACTGCATCATCACCTGCTACTGGTAGCAAAATGCAACATCTCAAGGAACTTAAACAATTGCTCGATGACTCCCTCAGTCTTTAATATGATCCTTTTTAGCACTGTGTATAGAACTGAAAGTTTATTTATTTCTCTCTTAATGTAACTATTACTATATTTTTGTGTCCTGCTCGACGTACACCACAGAACAGAGATTACATCGTAGCCGTTTAAACGATTTCTTCGTAATGGTGATTCCTATGTTTTTATGTTTACATGCGCGCATAAATGTTTCACGTTCGTTTGTCCGAATCTTTTATTTCCCTTATTTCTTATTCATTTTTTTTTCTTTTTTCCATTGACGCATGTATCCGTATATATGTAGAATTTCACAGACTGAACTGTGATAGCTTTTAACTAATATTAATATATTTAATTGAGTATCAGTTAATTTATGATCTTTTAATTATATTCATTCTATCTTGCAATCAATTATCATCTATATGTGCATTTCATTTTAGTTATGTTTGAATGTAAAGTTTATGTATCTTTCTCTTAGTCGGCGCGATTGTGCATGTAAGTTTGAATGATATGCTTAATAAGTGATGGATACGATTCAGTGAAAATTTATATCGGTCAGTTGTACAGATATATACATTTAAACGTAAAAAGAGAAACTTGCTAGTCCATTGATCTACATGAACGTGAAGCATTTGTGCGCCAGTTTGTTCTCTGTACTTCATTCTATTCGTACTTTACTCTAAATTAATTTTGTGAAGTTGATAAGATTACAAGAAGGGAAAGTATTATTACTAATTTATGCAATGTTACGCAGTGCGTACGTTTTAACGTATAGTATCCTGTAGTGCACTCTCTCTCTCTCTCTCTGGACCGGAGAGACTGTTTATGGTAAAAGGCTTACGGACATACAATACGGCAAAATTTTTTTCTAGTGATTTATTTATATGCCGTGAGATGGCTGCCAATCACTTTAACTTTTTATCGTCGCTGTATTTTTATAAAAAATTAAATGATTGGCGGATTAAGTAACACGCGCTCGACGCAAAAGTTGCGTGACTGAAGTAGCACTATTTCGTGAGTTCTGTATCTCACTGTATCTCGGTTGTACGAACATTACGTTAAGTGCCAGTAAATAGAAATGAATCGAGCTCGGATTCTCGATCTTGGTTTAAACTTGAAAGTAGTGTTCACGATCGAGGCCCTAGTGCTATCCTATAGACAGTGTCAACGAATACAGCTTAGAGTGTTGAGAGTAGAAAATAAATTAGTAATACACTTAATAGCATCTAGAAATTAATTAATTTTAATAATTTAGCCGGGCAACCGCGGCTCGCGTGGGTCGCGATGTAGCGTAGCGAAGGTGCGTAGTATTTATTCTTCTATCCATACCACTTAAAGACGGGACACAAAGACGGGACGGAGAAGTTTTGAGGAGAAATACCGCTGCATATCTTTGTGCTGATCAAAAGAGAGCAATGTACCGCAATATTCGGTTCCTATATAGAAGAGCATGTTAATGAGAAAGCAGTCTTATTTTGCTTTACATGTATGAAAACGACAGTTGTGTGATATCTCCATTGATTTAGCACACGATATTATTAGACAATTGAACAAAAGCCACAGTACCTACCGTTCTATTTGTTCCTATCTGTTGTACCGTCATGTACGTATTTATCACAACAATACGTATGTATTTAAAAAAATAGAAATTCTAACAAACAGGTCTGTCAGTTTAAAATTTCATTTAGCAAATATCACTGATATTACGCCCGATATTGTAGTATCTTATTGCTGAATTAAATTATCTCATTGTCTCACATGCCTGATTAATATTGCCTCCTTTACATTAAATCACGCGTAAGTCCCTTGAAATAATTCAAAGAAAATGTAGTTATTTCTTATTATTTGTACATTTTAGAATCTTTTTTTAAGATTGTGATTAATTATAGGTACTTGAATTTTACAAGAAAAAAGATTGATTCTGTGAATTAAAAAAATTTAAGAGAAGGGAGGGACGTATAAAAGAAAAGAAAGAAAGAAATGTATTTTGTGAAAATTAATTTTTCATTGTGCGTAACGTTAAAAGTATAATATAGTGTGTAAATGGATCATCAAAAAATAGATACATCGAGATACGGAGAGAGAAGAGTAAGCTTCTTTGGTGTGCAGGCTAGCAAAAAATATTAATCTCGAGTAGAATATGTAATGTTGCAAGCCACGTACTAACGGCGCGTATTAAAATAAACTATTACTACTACGCTTAAAAGATACACGGTATTGTGTTTCATCGGACAAGCAATGAATGTCGAGTACACATCACGTAATCAAGTTTTACGCGCGCGCATACATGCACTTTTGACGAGCATATTTCCAGGAACTTGCTGAATACTCGCATAAGCTCGACATTCCTTTATTGCGTAGTACAATAAATAAAATAGAGATTTTTTTATAACAAATAAACGGTATAATATATATATATATTTATAGCGTCAGTTCGGCTTAATAATCGGTCTGGCCCAACACACTGTACATGATCCTCTTGAAGCTGTTGCTCTGATGAATCTTCTCGCCTTCGTCGTCGAGCACGTTTATCTGAAAATTTAATTGTTCGCAGACGCTCTCCACGTATTCGTAAATTACAAAGGTGCATTACAAATGAGGGAATTTCAATTTGTGCCATGGACAAGACAAGTCTCTATCTCAAGAGGCAGCATGCGTGTTCGTAGCGGAATGAAAAAACGGAGCAGTCGGGAATATTAGCGTGATGAGAGCGGATTTGCCCTATGAATTCATTCCTCTACGCGAAAGCAGGTGAGCATTTTATTCAAAAGTATCTCAGAAAACGCACGTACAAGTTCCTGCGAAAATTTTAATAGTCGTTGATAAGATCCTTAACGAAAGGGAGGGGGAAGGGACGTCTATATGATCCACCCTTAACGAAACAGATGCCGTAGATTAGATTAGCGGCGTCTCCGAATGGCGATTAACATTAGTAATGATAATGTGTATTGGATATATATATATATATATATATATATATATATATATATATATTAATATGAATCGCTGTTAAACAATCGAAGAATTCGGCGCGAGAAATCCTATTTTTTTTTTTTTTTTTTTTTATAATTTAGGAAAGGAACTGTCGGAATTTCCGTGCGATTTTCCCAACGGTGGAGGATTATTATCGCGAGATACCTTGGCACGGTGCATCGGTAGACGAAAAAGAAAGAAGTACAAGAGAAGTGACGCCTCGTGCCAAGTCGCTTATATAATCCGGTGCCGTTTTATCGTCCGTCTGCGTTGGGTAACTTATAGTACCACGGCGCCGGGCCAGTGATCGATAAATCTTCCCGGTAAATAAATGGCGAACAGTGACTGAGTGACTCGGTAATAATAAATGTGAGTAATGTGAAGATCGATTATCGCATGCTTTTTTGGCGTGAGAAATCTTTTTTTTTTTTCAAGTCGAAAATTTGGAAGCTTCTCTGCGATATGCCTTCGGGACGATTTTCGCAGCGGAATGCGCGAGCCTCGTTTTCGTTCCTCGCGAATATAGTAATCTACGCAGCTGCGATGATGAAACATCTTGCACAGAATCCATGCGGCGACATGCGAGCGAGAGATGCATTCCCAAGACGCGTGTTTCCGAAGCCCGAACAAATTTTCTCTACCGTTTTCTGCCCTCGTGTCGTTACTTAAATCGATCGTGAAATCTGACCAAGCAAAATGTGAATACTTACATATGCGGGACTTTTCGGCGGAGTCTGGTACACCTGTACGACAGATATCGTATTGTTGAACATAATTTTTTAACACGTAAACTCAAGCGGGTTTAAAATAAGAATTTACTTCAAAGAATAAAGATAAGAGTTTACTAAATTGAAGCGAGAAAATCAGTACTCGGAGAGAAATTCAGGAATTGCTTTAAAGATATATATACCTTGTTCGATTTCTGCGGCGTGAAGACACCGGTACGAACTGGTTGTCTGACTTCCTGCACATGATCTCCGTATTCCTCCTCCTGCAGAGCTTTGTACGCCTCGCTTTTGCTGGGGTCGTATTTTATCGGTTTCTTCAGGCTGCACGTACCGCATATATATATATACACAGGGACGACTTTTAATTTTGCTTTCATTTTTTTCTCTCACGTGCGACTTTTATCTTTTTCTTTCTCTCTCTCTTTTTTTTTTTTTGTTTTCTATCTGGATCGGTTAGCAACGGCCGGGGGTTACAATATTTGCCAATTTGCACTTGCACATCTATTTAATTTACTTTAATCTGTTCGAGAGCGACTTTCAGACGCGTCCTCCAGCCGCGAATTCAATCGAGAAAGAGCGGTCATTCCTCATCGTGCAAACCCTGCGTGCATGCCCGATCAAGAAGAACGCGTTCGTCGGACACTTCGAAAAGTACGCCTCTTATCTTTGAAAAAAATATTCGTAAAAAAGTAAATTTTCAAAAGTAATTTTAAAATCGTAAAATCCGAGAAAAGGCTCACAGGTTTACAAAAAAATTTTCAAAAGGCTTTATTTATAACAAAATATGTTTAATTGTGATATCTCACAATTAAAATTCTATTTTAAATCTACAATGGTGTTATCAGTATGAAAAAGAAAGCTAAATAAATTAAATTATATATTAATAAATAAAAAATTTATTTTTATTTATAAGTTATATATATTTTTTATAAATATTATTATTAATTTATATTAATCAAGAATAATAATATTAATTAATATTTTTGTTTTAAATAACAAAAAAAATATAATTTTCAGGTCCTTTATCATTTTATTTTTATTTCAAATATTAAATCATCTGCAGCGCCTATCGTGTATAAATACGTGGCAAAAATAGATTCGCGTAACGGCGCAATTTTCGAAAGTCGTCTCGAATTATTCGTGCACGGCATCTACGATACAAGCATACGAGCACTTGTTAAAAAAACAAAGTTAGTAGATATTCTCACATATTCCCAACTACTATATTCATTATTGATTATTCATTACTTTATTACATGCAAAAATTTACTGCTGAAGAAAAGACTTCTTGCACGGACTCGCGAAAGCACAACAAAATTATAAATTTTGTCAAAGAATTCGTGTCTACTATTTTCACTATATAATATTAACGGCAAACTAACCCGAAATAATAATTGCATCGTTTCAAGGGATTCATATCCAATGATCACGTTCGCTGTGTTGAAATTCATTGACAATTAAATTTACCATTTAAATTAATCATCCATGTTTAAAATAATGATAACAATAAGATAGATGTTGACGTTTAAAATAAATAGAATTAATTAGAATTAATTACTTATTAAAGGATTTTTACATGTCGAATTATCGAATTGCAAATTTAATAAATATTCAAAATATTTCTATCTGATAATTATTTTTTTATAATTTTAAATATATTATTTAATAACATTTTCATTGAACTATGTGACAAATTGTTTAATAACATAGAAATAATTTATTTAATCATTCCGATAGAAGAATGCATAATTTACTATGAACGTGCCCTACGATCCGCATGAAAATTGGGAAATTCTGCCGTCGTAGATCCGACATACTAGAAGCATCGGAAAACGTCTCGAACGTCTTTCGAATTTTTAATTTGGTTTATTGAATTGCGGCCACACGTTCTTCGAGGAGGCGGCCTTAGCCTGCTCTTTCAAGATTCTCGCTTGCTTCTCAATTTCCTGTTTCTGTTTCAGGAAGGAAAAGTCTATGAAAATGCTGGAAAACAAACAAACCGCTACGTAAGTAATCAATCAGCAGGAGGATCCGAGAGCCGTACTGGAAAAAGAAAGAAGGAGCCGATGTCTCTTCTCATTTAACGATCGAAGACCGACGATCGTGTGCCAAATTCGATTTATTTTTCCAATTGGTAATTTTCTTTTCTCGAAACAGCCTTCGCATAGAAACGTCATATCTGCCGAAAAGGATAATTTTTCTTTCCCGTTCACGTTATGTTATTTTCTAAAAAAAAAAAATTCTTAGAAAATTATTTTTATGAGAATCACTAACACTTCGTTGTTTTATTAAAAGACACGCCTATTTAAAACGAGTGGATTAATAGAAATTAATGAAAACTTATTTTACTTGATTTTTTGCCCAGAAAAAATTCATATATCAATTCATTTCTTTGAATTCACTCATTTTCCATTGCAATTATTAAACGTGAAAATAATCTGTTAACATAAGAAATTAGATTTTCTTGCACGAGCAGTTTTTATTATACTATAGCAATTTATGAAAGTGTGAGTGGCATTCAGCGATGAAGCCAATTTTATATTAATCATATTATCCTGTGATTGTTGCAAGCATCACGGCATATTAGCGCTTCGTTATATACGTGTATGTGTTTAATTCAGCTTATGCGGTTAAAGGCTAGTTAAGAGAGAACTTAACAATCGCATAAATAATGATGGGTTACTTACGGTATGGCAGATGCTTGGCACTTGATAGTGTCGGCGATGTTCTGATCCGAATAGAGTCCGATCGGTGAGTTGAATTGCTTGTGGACAATCTAGAAAGACAGAATTTGACATTTATAATCGACGCATAGAATTAGATGTCTCTATATCGCACTCAAAAGAGCCTTCGTGGCTTGGAAACAAAACGATCAAAAATGACGGTTTTGTAAGCAGAAGCACAAAAGAGGTTTATCTCGAGGATGTTTCTTTTTTATTATTTCAATTTTAATTTATGAAAGGTGCACAGAGAAAGTTTGAAAAATAAATGAACTAATGTTGAATGTCGTATGTATATCTTGAACTTAATAAGCCATTCAGAGAAAACAATAAATATAACATAAATAGAACATTAAAAAGAAGTAACTGTATTATTCTAATGTTGCATAAGGAAAATAGATAAGAAAAATAAATTAAGAAGATATTTAATAATATTAATCATATCTAATAAATATGATAAGAGAGAGTACAAGAAAATAAATATAAAATAGATTCATTGAAAATATATTATTGATATAAAAAGTATGTCATGACATATTATGAATTTTATATCATAATCATTTCAAGAAATTGTTTATTTAAAAAGTAATTGTCACGAGCGAATAGAAAATCTATATAACTCCATACATTATAGTTATTTCGTTATTTCATTATTATTTAATAATGATATATAATAAAATGATATTAATAACAATAAATTTTTAATATTGAATATTTTTGTCTAATAATTTTATAATTATGGATACAGATTTTTTTTAGAATTGTCACATATTATTTGTCAATAATATTGCCAGAATTGTTTTATTTTCTCTGAATGCGCATTATTAATGTAAATGCGAATGTTTACTAAAGATGTTGTATATTGTTGTCGCAATCTATTCTTAAGTCGTATCATTTGCCATTGTGATATTACATTATGACAATATAACATTGTAAAAAATAAACATAACTTTAGCATGTTGGCACTGGATGGCACAAACAATTGACTAATGCCAAGTTTCTATTATGTCGGAAATTTACATTACATACAAACTTGACATTCACAATGTTTATATTATAGAACATTCCGCCATTACAAAATGATAGTCATAATATAACTTTGTGTAACTGCCATCACGGTTTCGTTATATCTCGTACTTTCACACTTTGTCTGAATTTTCATATTTTGAAAACATATTAGTAGCAATCAATAATCAAAGCAATACATTTGTCGGTAATAAATGTTATTCAAAATAAAAAAAAGTTGCTTTGGTAAGTTATATTTCATTTATATCACATCATGTGTAAATTAAATTGGATTTCATTATTAAAATAATTCAATCGAATTAACTTTAGTAATTTGATTATGTAGGAGTCGATGTGCAAGTTATGTCGATTCACATCGTGAATCGATATACATCGGTATTATTCCGGATTATCGAATTATAGACGAGTCCAGGACATTTTGCATTAATCCTGTAGTGATCACATTGTATGTATAACAGATTATTATTATTATTATTAGTTAGCAAAAAATCGTGATAGCGGGAATCTCGTCAAACGAAACTCAAGTTCCTTGCGGATATATCGGTCGTCCAGAAAGCGTAAGTGTCGTTTCTCGAAGCGGAAGCGGCTTATAAAAGTAAATAACGGAAATGATCCAAACCTTTGGAACTTCATTCGGTCCCACGACACGCTGAAGTACCGTTTCCGCCACCTGCTCAGACGACGTTCAATGAGATACAGTTCAAACAATGACACCGAACAAAACGTATCTCCAGTAAAATAAAAAAAAAAGAAGACTTATTTGTGTCTCACCGCAGTCGGGTGTACTCGAGGATTATTCTATATCGCCTTTACCTTTTGTTTCATAGCAACCTCGGGATGATGGGGCTCGTAATGATGGGGTGCCGCCCTGATCATCGGATTCGGGTGATGTCGTAAGTAGCATTCACCGAGAGGAGCATCCTTCTTGACCTTGGCACCAGGCAAGACCAGAGGAGTCGTGCGGTAGGGCTGGAAGGTAAGATCATAATTATAGATCATAATTATAGATGTGTCAGTCGAATATTTTTTTCACTGTTTTAATTATAATATTTACTGGATAATGTTATAAAATTAATATCTTCCTTCAAATCGAAATTTTTTTTTCTCCCAATTTTATTTAAAATTTTTACATCTCTATTTTAATACTTTGACCAGTCAGATTGGCCTAACATTATTAAATTCTTCTCCCCTCCTCCGACTTTAATATTATTTAACATCTACAAAAATTTTATTTAAAATCACAAAATTCCATTAAAGTTAATTGAAAACTCTTCTTTTAAAATAGGAAATTATTTGTTTACTGTTTATTTCAAATTCATTTAAAATAAATCTTTATCATAATCCTTTAGAAAATCTGTAAATCTTAAAATTATAGTCAAAAATAGGATTAAAATTTTAATTCGTTATAGTATAATTGATATTAACTATAATATGACAGTAACTATGCGCGTAATGGCAGTTAATAGGGCAAACAGAACAATATCCTGTCGAACAGGTGCCAATTAACTAACGAGATCTAAAATAAACCGCAATAGAGGCCATGGCGATCAAAAGGCAGCTCGTTAATCCCCTTGACGCATTTTACATCGCCATAATTCCGAGCAACGACGAGAATAAATCGATGATGATGATATTGCAGCCTAATTTGACAGTGATCTCATTTCATAATATTAACGAGGTGAAGTGCGAGTTAAAAAGGTAATGAGCTATAGAGCAAAGTTGATGTAGCATGTCAACTTGTCATTGTTTTATATCTCTTTAAGATACATTTAAGAGATTTTTTTTTTTAGAATAAGTAACAATCAAATAAGACTATCGAATAAGATCTTTCCCGTTGTAATGAATATTTTTTTTTTGTTTCAAATTTCTCTCTTTTAAACAATGAATGTTTCTCGCCTCAAATAATAACTCCATCATTTTATCTCTGTGATATAAATAATTTTTAGTTAACGGTGATATTTCTGGTCGATGTTCAGGACCGGAAGCGCCGGATTCGCCAGACGATGACAGACTACCTTCAAGATACAAAAATTCCGCTCAGCTGGCTCACAATGAGAAAATTACATAAAACGACGGTCACCCTCGTGGTATCACGAACGAATTTGGCTTGCCAAGTTACGAGTCGTTCTGTCACGTGCCATCGTTTTGCGCGACATTATGAAATTACGCGATTCTGCAGGTGCATCATACATCATCGATTCGCCACGCGAATATCCTATATTTACAGCTTGTATTGAAACACCCGTGAAAACAAGTGTGAGGCGAAATTTCGAGTGAATTCCCGTAATATTCCGTCGTCGGATATTCTCGCGAAATTGCAGAGAAAATTTGGTAACGCCAGGCATGATTATTGTGATTTTTAGAAAATAAATAAAATGTTTCGTGATATTTTCTCACAATAACCAATCTCTCATTTTACTTTTCTAGTAAAAGGAATTCAACCCCTTCGGAAGGGGTTGAATTTTTTATAAATCATATTAAAATTTTTTTATACATATTTGAGCATACTTATTATTTAATTTATTACTCTTCAAGGGATTGAATTATCTCACGTTCATTGTCGTTCATCAGCATTGGTTACAACGTGCACGCCGCAGTGTCTCACAATTTTAGACCCGCGGTCGCGGTCGCGACAAGTTTGCCCGTGAGTTTCGCGTTACTCGCTCGTGACATGAAATCGCACGATTATGATGATTCCATTATAAATGGGTCAGGAACATCCCATTATGTTGGAGGGTGAGCTACGAGTGACTCTCTCAAAATAGATGAAGGCCCCCGGCTGGCAAAAATAACGCGCACCCCGAGCTACGAAAATCGCCTTACTCTTTCTCACGTCTCATTTCTTTCCACCGGTAACTTTTTCATCAGGAAACGTTACCGTCGGTTTGTTCGTCGATGTGGAATGCCTCCCGTTGAAATATTTGACAAGGTTGCATGCTTACGAAGGGAGGATAGAACAGATCGTATGTAAGAAGCTATCCAAAGCTCAAAGGGCTCCCACTTCCGTTTTGTCGCGTTGACAAACATTTCGATGATTTGCATGAAACGCATTGTATTGAAAGTACTCGGAATACAAATCTTAATAAAATTAAATAATATTGAATATTGTCATCAGTCTTAAATTTCAAAAATGTGAAATTATTAATTATAAATGCGAGGAATTGCGCTATTTGATTCTTTAAATTTTGTTTCTTCAAATTTCAAAAGATGAAATGATTTGAAGGGTAAAAAGCTTTATGTACGTGAAATTTGGAAGGGAGGGATTTGCTCACCAAAAACGACAGGGTAAGAGGAATTATTTAGAAATCGAGCTCGATAGATTGATTTAATTCTCGTCGAAGTTTTTGTTTGCGCATCTATGATCTTCTTTTTTTAGAAGATTTGCGCGAACGTGCGCACGCGCGTCGTTTTGTAAAAGGTCTCTCGAACTAAATTCAGACGGAGCAAAACAGCTGTTTCACGAAGTGTTTATTGCTTGGCGTCGAGGTGAAACTTGAACTCTTTGAAACCTGATTGGAGCACGTTGGCAAGAGACACGTTAACGAACAGATGTCTCGACTTCATTAACGCACACTGGAAGATACAAAATTGCAATTAAAATAATAATTAAATTAATTGTATAACGAATAAAGTGTGATTTATTTTATTTCTGATACAAGAATTTTATAAGCTAATGCTGAAATTATTTGTAATGACATCGCTTTTTGCTTTTAAGAAAACATATGGTTAAAGAAAGAATAAATAAAATTAATTAATTAAAAGTAAATGTATGAATACATAGAGCTACTAATCCTAGACAGTTATATTTTTAAAATTTTCTGAAAAAATTATTTAAATGCTAATTAAAACCATATTCTAGACAAAAAAATAATTAAAATAATGTTTTGAAATATCTAAGAATTTGCTTTTTACTTGTCCGAAAATAATCATGTTTTCATCCAAGTGTTGCTTATGAAATGAAAATCCAAAAAGTTATCGTTAATTTCAGCACGTGTCGATTGGCTGTTAATTAAATGTTGCAAAGTCGTTTTACATTATAAAACAAAATATATGTCGAGTTTTCAGATAAAAAACGGATTCGAAAAATCACGAGCCGTGGGTGTGTCTATACGTGTTTGCGTGTTCGTGAGTAACCCAGATCCCGTTCACGAAAATAGAACGCGATACCGATGAACGGCATCCGCAACGGCGATGCCTATGTGCGTTTTATTGCATCGTGCGTTATTAATGTGCGTTGCACACCCGCACGAATCTGTCTTTCATCTCGGTAACACCGATCGACCCCGAAACCGCACTCTCTTTGAGATTTCCACGGACGGAATAGACGAAATTAACAAAATTCCCCCTAAATAGCGGAATTATTTTGCAACGACATTACATTTATACATTGTGTTAAGGTTGAACAAATCGAAATCTAGATCTGGCGATTTTTTTTGCTCGATCATACCGAAATCGATGCGTCGGTGGAGCTAAACTTGCGTAGTTATTGAATTTTGATATTTTTAGGGTCGCCAAGCGACGCTGTTAAGCTCGAGTTTTATGATTGTTATATCTTGTCGTGGACAAACCCACGTATAAAAATGCCAGATGCCAGATGAAAAACAATGAATTTTATAAAACAGGATAAGATTGCTCTAACAAGTGTAATTCAGCGTTCAAATAAAAAGGTATTTAGAAAATTTAATTTAAAGAGAATGTTCAAGTATTTATTTTTAGTATATATTTTTAGTATATATTTTTCCTTTATATATTATTTATTAAATTTTATATTAAATTTAATATTAGTATTCTTAATTTAACTATTTATATAAATATAAATAATGTTCCCAGATAATATATAAATCGTAATATAAATTCTGTAATATAAATTAGTATTTAATTGATTAGATATTTCGAGTGATTAGTTATTTATTTTAAAAAATCCTGAAAAGTATTACCCATTAAAAAAGCACGAGCACAATGTCAAGAATACGAGTAAAGTAAGAAATAGTAAAGTAAGAATAAGAATAAAGTTCCATCTTAAAATATAACATTATTCGCACTACTTTCAATCTAAAAATATTCATAGCAAAAACTTTTTAATAAAAATAAAAATATTTTTTAATAAAAGTCGGTGTATTTTTCAAATGTCATCAAGATAATTTTATGACAATGTAGCTTGTCGCTCGTGCGCGCACAATTTTGGCCGCGAGGAAAGTGCACGTTCAAGGGCAAAGAAGAGGCAAAAGCAGAGGGCCTCGAGCGCTTGCTCGATGGAGCTTTTCCATCCTTGGTAAATCTAAATAAAATTGATGAAATTTCTCGTCTCTTTCGTACCCAATAAGCGGCCGCTTCCTCCTCCTTCGGGTGATGCTCGATGTTATAACGATAGACGGTCGTGTAAGCGGGCATCTTCTCGTCCGTCGAGAGGCGTCCCGCGGAGAGAGCTTCTCTCGCAACCACCGACCTTATCTCACCCCTTTCTCGCGCGGCAATCCTTTCGCGGCTCCCGCAATCGTCCTCTCGCGTCGTCCCTCGCTCGCGACTCTCGCGGGATTATTCGCGGTTAAGCACTACTGGCTCGATGAGAGCGCGGGCGGCACTAACTCTGGCCTTTTCCACGGCGGCTCCTCTCACTCTCCCGGAGAGAGACCTCTCTCGAAACTCGCTTGCTCTCGTTTCCACGTAAAAGCTTTTGACACCGGAAGATCGTCACAGAATCGGACACCTTTTTCGTTAATCTCGGATGCGGCAATCGTAATCGAATTATCGTTTTTATTGAGGTAACCGGATAAGTCATCAGAATTGAAGTTAAGTTTAAACATAAACAGGATTTTTCCGAAAGATAAGTTTATAAAGATTTTTCAGATTTTTACGTATATTGAAAGAATATTTTTGACTGATTATCTTTTATTTAAGCCAATTAATAATTTTTTAAAATAATTAACATAGTTTTATTAATTTTCTTCTGATAATAATCTGTATAATTTATTGAAAGGAATCTTCTCTTTTTAAATAAAATTATTTTTATTGGCATTTTTATTTGTGTTCTCAGCTTTTAAAACTTTCTAGGTTGATTATTATCTTGTATATATAATAATTAAAAAAGAAGTTTTCTTTGACAATAGAATTCTTTGACAATTTTGCAATAAAATTCACGAGAGAGCCACGCGAAAGTGCAAATTTCAAGTATTACAATGTTCTCTGATCAAAGATATCTATTAGTAAATTTTTCAAACAAATATTTCAAAATTTTTCGAACTTAAGAGACGATTGATCTCTTGTGTATTATTAAAAAAAATTATTTTTAATTTGTTGTCTGATGTACGGCAGAGGGAAGTTTACTTCTTTTTCTTTTATACGCTTTTATACGCTCTCTTTCTTTTATACGCTACTGGAGACTATATAAAAAAAAGAAGAATTAAATCCGCTTGGAAAGTGTGGACGACGACGTCCTGAATCCGCGAGACGTATCGGTTCGGGACAGGCAGAGGTGGTTTCGATGCAAAAGCGATATTTATAGCGTGTGGCAACCGGTTCTACTAGTGGCGACGGACTTTCCGGCATCGTGGCGGGCCAACAAAAATATATTCACACTTCGGACTTCCCACGAATAAAGGCACCTCCGTGCCTTCGTTTCGTCGCTGGCCGCGACGATGCACGTTGCATCCTGGTTGCCGCGATATACGCGATGTCGCCGTAATAAACGCGATGACGCGTCTTCTCCCTCCGTGGTCTCGTCGCTACCGCCCTCGCAAAACGGATTAAATATTTCGTTAAACGACGGGAGACATCTGGACGCGTAATCTCGATATTGCAAATTGTTGCCCTTCGTCGTTAAAATCGCAGGTTTCGTATTTCTTTCTTTCTTTTTTTTTTTCCGGAAATGACAACAACTCAATTCTCTTCCTCTAGAGAGGAAGTTAATCGACTTAATCATGCGATCATTTGAACGCGGTGAACTTGAATTAACTTTGATCACAACTAACAAGATTTTTCCTCCTGATAAAATTTTCATACATTGCCTATTATTCATTCAGTTATCGATTATTGCAATAATGCACAACGGGCCAGAATTTTGTCGGTAAATAAGCCGTTTCGAAACGAGTGGGAGAGACGGATTAAACACGACAAATGTCCTGTCACACCACGCCCGAAGCGTGATCCGACAATGAGTTATTGGATTTCAAAATGCAGAAGGGTATTTCGGAATGAGCACGAGCTTGCCAGACACCACGATCAAATAGACTTGGGAACTTGGAATACAGACTGCCTTTTACTGCGATGATTCGTATCTCCGATAGCTTATACTTATTAAGATATTTTTTTAAATATAGTTCTCCGAATTTTGTTTTTCAAACGAGACTTCCATCTTAGAATGCATCAAACTACCTTTGCCTGTAAATCGAATGTTTAGAAAGGTGAAATTTTTTATTTTCTTCCTTAAATGATTCCTATATAACTAAATTTTCGTCTAATATCCTTATGTGTTTTTAAATAATTATTTAAAAAAAAGCTTTTAAAAGCAATATCTTAAAATTTAGAAAGAGATTTGGTCATTTGGTTAATTTATGCAACTGTTCGTTGATGCAACCATTCGTTGCAAAGAGAATCACTCAAGATCCTTGAAAAATGAATAAATAAAAGACGTTTGTAGCGCTAGTAATGGACAAGGAGTTATGATGGAATGGTCTCGGTTATGCATTTGTATCTATTTTTAGCTTTTGCTTGCATAATTTCGTATGAAACTGTCAATCATGATAGAACGCTGGCGCCTGCTGTCAATCTATAATCCTATGCAACACACATTTTTTTATCTTGAATTATTGATTTAGATTAAATAATACATTTTTACATAAATTTTAGAAAACAAAGTTTCCCTTATTTAAATATAATTATGTTTGAATCTTAAAATATCTTTAAGTAGGTCTTCTATATACTGTCTGCCTAATTCCTATTGCGCATTCGATTATATTAAGAACGAGTGATCTGAGAGATACTTGAATTTTTTTAACGACAGCCACACCGTTTTTACTACTGTAAACTATTTCAACCCGATAAAGAAATAAATATCGAAACGTCGAATCTTGATTTATACGATGAAACAAAGCTGGGTATTCTTTCGCGCGGATCAACGAACTCCAGCGTTTGTGTCGCCGACACGTGCTTGGAAATTCGATTTTCACTCTGTCTCAGAAACTAAATGCACTTCCGTTCCCAATTCCCCCGTATTGTTCCTAAGACCATTGTTCCATTAAAACATCCATGTATCCATTTTACTGTTGGATCCATAAATAAATAACGGAACGAAGCCGAAAGCTCTCAACATAAACATTTTAATCGGGATACAAAAAAAATGCTTTTTTTTTCCACAATACAATTAGCGATTAAGTTATTTTTGTGTTAATCTATATATATAGCAAAAGTAATTCTTTGTAAAATCAAATTCAGAATTGTGATGCTGGTTTCATTCCCTAGTTTAATTAGTTTAATAGTTTTAATTGATATCTTTTATTTGAATTTTTTTAAGACAAAAATAATTAAATAAATAAATGAAATAAATAAATAAATAAAGGTAAAGAAATTGTTGTATGAAATTGTGAAACCTGCGACAAGTGGACCCTTTCCTCGCGGATCTCGTCGCGATGTTCGTGCGGCAAGACTATTGTGCTGCGAAGAGTGTATTCCGGCGTTGGCGTTGACCTGTACTCCTCGACTGAGGGCGGCGGTACTGGGCTCTTTGGTAATTCCTGTGGACGTTCCTTCGGTTGCTTATACCTATGTGAAAAAAAATTGCACGAGATATTAATATAGCTCGACAGATCGTGCACGTGTGTCAGAAGCGGCAGAACACAAGCAGCTTCGTGGCGGTTCTTTGACGATCGTCTTTAAATATGAGGGAAAATGAACGAATACTACACATTCTGATGCTGAAATGCAATTAAATGTAATTCTCACAAGAAACAAATTATGATTATGTTAAAAATGAATAATTAACTGTGATTTTATAAAGAAAAAGAGAAAATTAGAGATACAAAATATGTAGAATATTAAAGTAAAGTATATTAATTGTAGAAAATTACAGAAGCTTTTTGTTTTATATTACAGAAAGATCAAAATTTCAAATTTTGATTTACACATTCGAGAATAACCGATTATTGATTAAAGACGATCGCTGGAATGCAAAAGTAAGTGATAAAGGTTTCAATGCAGCGGTCAGAGAAATGTCAGTCGTGCTTTGTACGAAGAAACTGATTAATCGAGGAAGCGAATTAATCAGCGGTGTGCGATATTGCGGCGGCAACAATGTGTTGCGACGGCATTGTCAATCGAAAACGTGTAGTGATAATAGAGATAGTATTTGCATTCTGACAGACTAGTGGCCGCAGCCCCGTTGCCAACGATCGGCCTGAAAATCGTGGGTGGTGATGGTGACGCGGTGAAGATAGTGTCGGTGGTTGTACGTGATGATGTTCTTGCGGCATTCGACGGCTCAGACCTTTCGACGACTAGCTTTATGGTTTCGGAGTTTTGGAGGAGATTCTGTGCGTCTACATGCCTCACGTCGCGTGCGTCGTAATCGTCGATTTTCTTGATCATGTCACCCCTCTGGAGCGCCTCGTTCTCCGACTGCAAGCAAAATATCAAATTCGGTCTTGTTAGCGACAATTGCTATTACATTAATTGTCAATTATCAAATGTTATTGTTCTCAGAAGATTAATTAATTAAAAAATGATCTAAACATTTCAAAAGTCGAAAATGATAAAGGGTAATTTGATTTTCAAATGTCTGTTTTTTGGAATTGTAGTTGTATTTGAGATATTCTGTAAACAATTTTTAAAAAGTTGATAATAAATTATATTAAAATTAAATGCACATAAAAACTAGATTATATTTTTATTTTTAATATTTAAAAAATTAAGAAAAATTAATATATTAAGAGAAACATGAAACAATTAAGAGAAACATGAAACTGAATACAAGAGAGATTACTCGTCTGTATAAATGAATTACGAAATATTGCGGAACGAAATGTACGCGCAAATTATAATAAATAATATTCAAAATATCTATCAGCCTTCTTGCATCAAATAAAAATGAATAAGATAAAATTAAAAAAAAATTTTTTTCAAGAAAAATTTTATGTTTTATGCGCTTATGACCGCGTAACGTACAAGACGCTGTCTCGTGTTTCGGCGGGCTCAGGGATGCAACGCATCGTATAATGTATCAATGTCAACAGGCGCTAGATCGAATCGTTGATTTGAGAATTCCTTGGCAGTCTTCTCTGCCGCAAATGTTCATGGAGATTGCGTTACGTTCTTCTCTATTGTTCCGCCAATACCAGCGTGAAATCGAAGCCAAGTAAGTGGACACCGTAACAAAATCTCCCTAACGAGAGAAGCAACTTGTTTCACCCGAATAAAAATGATATTGCCCGGAAATAACACGATTTATTATCAGATGTAAAGAAAAAAATTTTTATACTTTTTTTTCGAAAAGTCATCGGTTATTTGTATTATATGGCGCTTAAGCATAAATCTGATTTAGGATTTTGTATTATTAAAAAATATTCATAATCTTATGTATGCTTAAATTATAATATAAATTTAATATTAAATAATTTTTACATATGATTATCAATGACGATACTCAATATAAAATATAGCTAATTTGTTTTTATTTAAAACATTAAAAAAATTTATTATCTCTTTTCTTATGTATATCTTTTTCGACTTTTATTGTATTTTTATGGTTATTTATCGTCATCGTTCCTTCTTTTAGAGATGGCAATCTTAGATACAAGAAAAACACAGAACAAATTTGAATTCTACATCAAAACCCATTTTGAATCTCGCTAAAAGAATTCTAATTAATTCAATCCGAAAATTAACTAAAGATTCGAGAAGATATCAAGCGGGAATTAAGACGAGGAGAAGACTCACGCGAGTGACAACGATCGGTGTGCCCAGATCGGCGCCTCCGGCGATTCTTATGCCCCATGGTCTGCCGGTGCTGGATCTCTTGAGCTTCACGATCACCGTATGCCTCCTCGTCATGCTCTAGATTCGCACTAGTCAGCACCACCACCAATAACAACAACAGCACAACAACAAACAACCATCCAGTAATCAATCCACCTAATAATCTCACAAAAGCACCTATAATAATTAATCGCGAGATGCACTATGTGGGCAAAAAATGACGAGGAAGACAAAGATAGAAAAAGAATCCCAAGAGAGAAGGAGAACTAATTCTCACAGAAGAAGGGAAGATCTCGCGCGAATAGGCGCGAGCGATGGGTCTCCCGGATCTTGGTCGCTCTCTGCTTCACTACTGAGATAGCAGCTGCAGCTGTAGCACTTGCCGACTATATGCCGACTTTGACAGAGCCCTGAGCCGAAAGAGAGAGAGAGAGAGAGAGAGAGAGAGAGAGAGAGAGAGAAAGAGAGAAAGAGCAAGAAGGAAAGAAAGAGAGCGAGAGAGCTCTATTGCCTAATTCTAACAGAGACCACCGTCACTAGTCTGTTTCTTTCTTCGTTGTTCTGGCCCCATTTCGAGTTGGCGTATTGCATCAACATATTGTTCTGATGGTCCGATCTGCACTCGTTTCTCTGACATTTGTTGTATGCGTACGTGCGTGCGCGCGTAAATACATTACAGCTCTCGCCTTGAGGAAGAAATGGCGCACCACAAAGGATATCATGAGAGAGATGTCTGAAGATGCAGATACCAAGGACACGAATTCTGCGATTGAAAGACTTATTTTTTATTATCTGAATTTTTATATAATTTCAAAGAAAGACCTGTTCTGTTTCGTTGAACCCAAGAAAAAAAATAATAATTTTAAATAATTACATTTACTTCAACAGAGTGTACAGTTTGAAAAGAACGTTTTTAAATAAATTTCCTCAATTTAAAAAAATTTTTAAGATTTAATTTTATATGATTTCTTTTTAATAACTCTTTAGAATCAAATATATCTGAAACAGTTATTTTAAATAGGTTGATCCAATAAAAATGTGTTGTCAACAAGTAAACATTAAACATAAACATTTAAATTGACTAAAGTTTAAATTGACTAATGCATTAGTTTGTAATATTATTGGAATCTCTGAAAGCTGTCTTTTTAAAAAAAATATTAAAATTTAAATATTAAGAAACTGTAAGATTAAATGTAATTTCAATTCTCCGCAATATGACGCGAAATTACTTATAATAATTTGTAAAAATCATTTATGATAAAGAGAAAATAAGATATTATTGTAGTAAAAGGAATTTTATATGTATGGTATAATAAGCATGATGAATTTTAGAGATGAGAACGAAGAAGGCAGGACAAAAATAATTTTCGTGACAATCTCATGCACAACGCAATTTTATTGACTCGGTTCGAAACACGTTTCGACATATGTTTCATAAGCAATCTGTTGTAAGTGGGACAAACTTATATATGGTTTAGTATCCATAAAGAAAACTACGAGATGCACTTCATCACGTATCCTAACGGCAGCTTCTTCATTCGCGAATTTGATGTAGAGCTTTCGATGATGATATCATTACTTGTCACTCTGTTAACTTGTTTCAAAATCGGACAAAAATAAAGTGCAATTGATTTATAATTAATAAAAATATATTCTATTCATATTTTAAATTATTAAAATCGCTCTAATTTTATTGTCTCTCTAAAATCTCTAAATTTATTATCTCTCTGTATTGCTGCTGATTAAATTATTTAATTATGAGAAGTTAGATTAAACTATTTAATCATTGAGAAATTGTTAATTAGCTGTTCATTTTAACGTAGCTTTAATTAACATTTTCCGCAAAAAATAATTCCAGATTTCATCTGGAAATCTGCTATTGGAAATTGATGGTAAAGATGGATCCACACAAATGATTGAACTATAGATCATTGAAGGAGGGAGACCTACAGACTTGAAAAGGAACTTCTTCCGGGTCCTGTCTTCTTCATATCATACTTACGTAGGTCTCATAAAAGTGGCCTATGGAGAACTTGAGAGCCATTGCAGAAATTAGTCAAAAAATCCTTTCCCCTGTTTGTTCCTGGTGAGACACTCACGTTTCTTCCGCCGTGCGACGTTCACGAACGGCGAGAAACTTCTCCCCTATGCGGACCGATTCGATGCAATTAGTTTGGCTGCACTGTAATTAACGGAGACTAGAGAACCGAAGATGAGAGAAAGAAAGAAAGAAATAATGAAAGAGAGGAAGAAAGAGAACGCGTGTTTGTAAGACTTAAATTAGCAACCTATGGCGCGAAAGGTTAGTCAATCGCGGTCTCCGTTCTAGTGACTCACTTTACCTTAATTTATACAATCATTAATGCATATCGTCAATATGCGATATGTCCATTGGCAATCGACGATAATGAATCATCGAATGATTGCGGACGAAACGCGGTACGCAGTCATTAAAAAAAATTGGAAATAATTTCATACGTTTGCAATTTTATGAGAGTTAAAACGACATCAAGTACAGCACATCTTTTCACATATAAAATGCATAAAATTTATTATTTTTTCCAGATACAATAAAAATATAAAAATATTGTATAAAAATAACATTAAAAAATAGGATCTCTAAAAAAATGCTTTTAAAAAAAAGCATCTAGAAGGATGCTTTATTATAAGTATTGTGTATATTAACATAGGAATATCATGACTAATATTCATCCCATTGCTATTGGATTGCTGTTCAAATATTAATCTGACATTATAGAATTCATAAGTTGAAATATCACATAATCAATTCAATAATCCTAAACATCAAATTGTAAAGGATTCATCGTTTCATAAGTATTCCTCGGTGATTGCTCGACTGATAACTAGACGTCGTATTTCACTGGTGCCTGCGCCGATTTCGTAAAGCTTCGCATCTCGCAGCAATCTCCCTGTCGCGTTATCATTGATGTATCCATTGCCTCCTGTCAAATGATTGAAAAAAATGTAACTGTTATTTTCCTTAAACGAGATCCTTCCTTCGCTAAATATATAAAAATTTTTATTTTTTCCTACAGAGTCGAATATTATATTCTCTATTGTTCGTTTTTCTTTCCAATAATTTACCGAGTATCTGTATAGCGTCTAATGCTGCTTTCGTTGTATTCTCGGCACAGAAGAGGAGCACAGAGGCACAATCCTTGCGATTTATGTGACCAGCGTCGCAGGATTTCGCGACAGCATACAAGTAAGTCCTACTTGCAGTCAAAGTCGTGGACATATCCGCTATCTTTCCCTGAAATATAATTAGCGTTGAACAATATCAGTCTGTAAAAAAATTCTTTTAAACAGAATAGAATGCATGATTTTACCTGTATAAATTGGAATTGCGCGAGATACTGGTTAAACTGCTTCCTCGAATGAGCGTACTCAAAGGCAACATCGCAACAAGCTTGGAAAAGTCTAGAATTTACATTCGCATCACAATGTTGTCAAAAGTTCGAAATATAAAAATTTGTATAGATAGATATTAAAGAAATTCTCATCAATTATCATTTAGTTCAAAAGCCAAAAAATTAAGACAAATTTTGTTATATCATTTATATCCTAAGAATCTTTTAAAAAAAGTTTACCCCAGAGATCCACCAGTTATTACCAATCGTTCCAAATCCAATCCACTGAAGAGCACATAAACACCCTTGTTCACTTCACCCAAAATATTCGCAGCTGTAACAAAAATATGCGATTTTCTTAAATAAAAATATTTTCATATTCTTCTGAAGATCCTAATAAACTTTATTCTGCTATATTCTCTATTTTAAATGATTTCTTAAAGAAACTATAAAGAAGATCATCTTGTGATTGTGATTTCAAAGCTACTGTTTCCTTTAAGAAAATATTTAAAAACAATAGTTAATAATTAATTTATATTTCCAAAATCAATTCGCCATTAACATAGTATTTTTTTCAAATGCGTAAAAAATTAGACTATATCAAATTAATATTGTAATCTTTTGTGTTTTTTTCGCGTTTCTCGTTTGAGCAAGAATTTACCCGGCACTTTACAATTCTCGAAAACCAGTTCGCACGTGTTGGAGCCACGCATTCCGAGTTTGTCCAGTTTCTGCGCCGTGCTGAAACCCTCCATGCCACGTTCGATGATAAAGGCGGTAATACCATGCTGTGGCTTATCCGCATTCGGATTCGTCCTCGCATAGACAATCAACGTATCCGCGTCTGGACCATTAGTGATCCAAAACTTGGTGCCATTCAGCACATAGTAGTCACCCTTTTTCTCGGCCCGCAACTTCATGGAGACAACATCGGATCCGGATCCTGATTCTGACATTGCTAGTGCGCCTATATGTTCGCCGCTGCACAGCTTTAAAATTTCTTATATGCAAATTATTTATATTTTCATATAAGACGATCTATTTATATCGATAAACAAGCAACTAAATTTTAATCCCATCGATGGAGACGATTGAAATTAAAATCACTTCTTACTCTTTCTCCCTTCCTTCCCCCCCCTCTCTCCCTTCTCTCTCTTTTTTTGATAATAAAAATAAATTATAAAATTTGCAATTTATATAATTGTAGATACACAATTTACTTCTACAATTGAAATTATAATTTATTTTAAACTTATTAATCAATATATTTGTTTATTAAAATCTTACATTTTTTCCAAAATTCTCTAAAGAGATATAATGTTCGACATGTTACCTTGGGCAAATATTTGTGCTTTTGTTCTTCTGTGCCATTTCGATGAATTTGATTGACGCAGAGATTCGAATGCGCGCCGTAACTCAGCCCGATAGCTGCTGATGCTCTAGATAATTCTTCCATGATAATCACATGATCAAAATACGTGCCGCCCGTACCACCATATTCTGTCTTCACTGTCGGGCCCAACAAACCAAGTTTACCCAACTCTTTCCAAAATGTCTGCGTTTATATCATTTTTTTAATCAAATTGAAACATCATATAAGACAGAATTTGCAATTTGTGATTTATCTGAATTTTCTTTTATATTCAAATTGTCTCTCGGTGCATGAAACGAATACTTACCCTTAATTCATCGAAATTATTTTTCTTGTCGATCTCGGCGGCTTTGGGCGCCAGTTCCTTTTGCGCGAAATTGAAAACAAGCGAACGAAGCTAGTTAAAAAGTAATGATTATTAATTCTCTATCAAATATTTTTATTTAAAAAAATATATACATATATAGTGAAAAATATTGATTAAAACTTTTGAGAATTAAAAATATAAATATATTAAGGTGTATAACTTTTAAGTCACATGGCATCATATGACTGAACTACCGTGAAAAAAGAAAAATACAAAAGCGAAGAAACAACGAAAAAACAATGAATTGTACTTTTATTCTTAATTAAATCATAATTTAATTTTAGGTATACAATTATTTATTAATTATTAAAGCACATGACAAGTTTCATCAAAATATATTTTTATTTTAATATATTTTGCAAGAGAGAATTTGTATTATATATTTTTTTTTCTTTTTGATATTGTCATATTAAAATAACTACATGTTGATAAAGTTAAGTTAAGAATTTTTAAGAAAAAAAATTGAGAATAAAAATGAATAAAATTCTTATATAAACTAGATATCATAATCTATACAAACATTCTTATCTTATTATAAAAAAATATTAACATATTTTGATAAGTTAATATGGCTATAAAACAAGAGAGATAGCAATATTTTATGAAATTGTTTTTTTCTCTTCTAAATGGAAAAAGCAAATAGCCACCTTGATAGAAATTTTTTTATTGAAATTCTTTGTCAATTGACCTCATTTCATTATTCCATCAAATGCAGTTCTCAGTAAATTTCATGATATATAATATGTGATAAAAATTTTACTTACATTCTTTAATTTTTCTTTATATTACATCGAATTTCATAAAGATAAGTATAATAAAACATTATAAAACTGATGAAATGAAATAAAAGTTATTGAAAAATTGAAATATAGTATATAAAAAACTAAATGTATTTCAAAATAAATCTTCCTTAATTTTCCTTATGAAATTTAAAATAATACTGAAATATAAGAAAAATTAACATATATTGTTGAAAAGGAAAAAAATTTTAAGTGAGATTTAGTTGAGCAAATTTCAGGATAAAGTATTTCTGTAGGGCAATTCTACGCTTATCTCAGGGTATAATTCAATGATAACAAATTATATATATTTATTATATTATTTATCTATAGATCTGTTTTTGTTGCTGCACTAAAATTTGCATTAAAATTTTTTATTTTGCTTTTGTCAAACTTTAAATATACATTTATTTTATTTTAAGTACAATGAATGTACACTAATTTAGTTACAAAAAAACAAATTATTTATCGAATTATACATATGTTTGATTTGAATCTCCATCATGTCACGTGGGGAAAGGAGCACAGTGACGGAGACATTTGAGGCGCAACTCGAAGAGCTCTGTTATACCGGGCAATGCCGGGTTTTACTGTACATAATTATAATACGTCATTGCATTTCGCCGTTGGTGAAAGAGTAATGGCTTTTGACTCACAGAGAGTTATCAAGCGTCATTGCATGACTGGTTACTAACCTCTTTCTGTTCGTCGCTCAGCCCGCAAATATTCTCGTCGATCTTGTAATAACTCGACGCGCGACTTACACCAACTTTACTGGAGCAATTCGCGACATGCCGCAAAATGACGAAAGGACGTGCCAGGAACATCCTGCTTTTCTTTGCGTCGATCGAATGTTGAATATTAATGAATAATGAAATTCGTGTCCAATAGCGACTTATACTTTGTTCGTTGCCGAAATAAAGAAAATCTTAGACGCGAGTAGATATAAAAAAACAGAAAACAGTAATTTGCAAAATGATTTTGAGATTAATATTTTTTCAGATAATTGATAAAAAAAACACTCGTAAACTCATAGAGGTAGACGTATGGATGATAGATGTTCACTGTTACGAAAACCACACGATAATGCTGACGATAAGTAGTCGTACTGGGTGGGAGTACGAAAAGTAAAATACGACCAATACGATAATACATTATATTACAATTTGTGATAACGCTCACGTAAACGTTATTGTAAGGTCTCTTAATATCGCACTGATGCCAATGGAATTTTCAAGAAATCGAAAGACATTTTTATGTTATTTTTTATAAAAAAAAAATGATTAACTGTATTCAAGAAGGAACAAACCGCGCCGATAGTCGATTCAAAGAACCTGTAAATTTCGACTTTATCAATCATCTTTCACATTAAATCAATGACAATAATGACTCGAAAAATAATATTAATTTAACGGTTTATAAAATTAAATTAAATTTTTCTAATTGTAAGTTAATTTTCTGTTCATGTAACTAAGAATGTATCTACTCCAATTCATTTTATAAATCATTAGTTTACTTAATTAAAAAAAAGAATTAATGGATCCAATTTTATCGGGTCAAGATAATTTTATATTTATTCATATGCCAATTTTATCAAAGATTAATGGGATACTGAACTTGTCTATATTATATATCCGACGAAACACAACAATAATTTTTGTATTGTTTTCATTTTTTATTAACTTTATGGATCTAAAAACTTTTTCTACAATTTAAGTTTATGTATTAATACGTGTCTATGAAGCATATGAATTTTGCATCAAGAACAAGAAAAATTTTTTAAATTTAGATTTTTTTTATCATTTAGTACTTTAAAATAGCTCCAAAGCTAAGAAGTCGCGTCAATATTTATTTCATATAAAAATTTTACAGCCTGTACCTACAAAACTGATATTGCTAGACTAGAAGATTACATGAAGAAACAATGTTGAGTTCTTAGAATTAAGTTCTAGATACCTAATGTAATACAAAAAAGCAATACGAAAAATTACGCTTAGTAGTTATATTTATATCATGTATATACAGAAATGTATATTGAGTATGTATACATAATCTATGTATGTATCTATGTATGTTTAAATGTGTGAATATTTTTGGCGGAATTAGCTTGTCATGAAAGAGAAAAGAATGCAAAAATAGAGAAGGCAGTATAAGCATAAGAATTGAATTAATTCATTTTTTTCACAATCTCACTTATCGACGCTGAGTCGATAAAAGGCGTATGTCAGCAGAAAGGGATTTCCTTGATATTAACATGTTACCCACTGATAAATTTCTTGGGTATGTAGTTCAGTGCTCACATTTTGGATATAGGGGCACATCGTTTAACGATTTCACGAAAAATATGAACCTGTTCATTTTTAGGGTTCATCCGGAGCACGTGGGTGGTTTTGCTGAAAAGCGAATTTGTAAAAAAGTATTGATTTATTAAATGTATTGTTAATTGTGAAAAACAGAACAATGAAAGAAATGACGATATGTGCGGTATGTACATTATATTTTTTTAATAATATATACATTTCGAAATATAGAATCTGATTCTGAATTTCGAATAGAAATCACATTTATGTTTTTCTTTTTTTTTTTTCTTTAAATAATAATTGTTAAATGAATCTCGCTTCAATGCATCTATAAAATGCATGAATTTCAGAAACATCGTCAATAAGAAATATATTGTATATTTATTCAAAATTACAATTTCTTTAATTTTTTTTCTCATATGTTATAGATTTGTAAATAACTTATTAAATATTTTTTTTATTAGGATAACTCAAAACTAGTGCCAGCGTTTTTGCGGAGTAAAGGTCTAGTGAAACAGCACATAGATTCTTTTAATTATTTCATTAATGAAGAAATTAAAAATATTGTTAAAGCAAATGAGAAAATCCAGAGTGATGAAGATCCACATTTCTATCTGAAGTAAGAGCATAATGACATGTACTTTTAAATGATGCAATTGTAAAAGTATCATGGAATAAACATCTTCTTTTCTTATATTTCAGGTATTTAAATATACGAGTAGGTTTGCCTGAGGTTCAAGAAAGCTTTACTGTAAGTCGATTAAGTACACCACACGAATGTCGTTTAAGAGATTTAAATTATTCTGCTTCCATAATAGTAGATATTGAATACATAAGAAATAATCAGCGAATAAGAAGGAATAATGTGGTTATTGGAAAGTAAGTGTGATGAAAATTAAATACAGCAATATATATATGTATGTACGTGTATATAATTATAATTAATTATAATACTTATAGGATGCCAATTATGTTGCGCAGTTCAAATTGTGTATTAAATAAAAAGTCCCACATGGAATTGGCCAAAATGAATGAATGTCCACACGATCCAGGTGGTTATTTCATCATAAATGGCCAAGAAAAAGTTATATTAATACAAGAACAAATGGTTAGGAACAGAATTATTTTAGAAGAAGACAGCAAAGACTGTGTTGTTGCGTCGTGCAACAGTTTTACCCACGACAAAAAGACTAAGACAAATATAGTGGGTAAAGGTGGAAGATATTATCTAAGACATAATATGTTCCAAGATGACATTCTGATTACTGTAATTTTTAAAGCTATGGGAATAATAAGCGATTTGGAGATCACGCAAATGGTTGGAATACAGGAAACGTATTTGAACAAATTTGCAGCTAGTTTAGAAGACTGTCAAGAAATACGCATTTTTTCACAGAATCAAGCATTGAAGTATCTTAATAATAAACGAAGACAGACGAGATTTCATGTCCCGAAATCTGTTCGCGTTACTGACGAGATGAAGGATTTATTAGCAACAAATATATTGTCTCATGTACCTGTTGTCGATTTTAATTTCAGGCCAAAGGCATTGTACCTTGCGCTGATGGTTAGAAGAGTTATTAACGCACAGTCTGATCGTAGTTTGATTGATGACAAGGATTATTATGGCAATAAACGCCTAGAGTTAGCTGGTTCTCTTCTTGCTCTGATGTTTGAGGATCTATTTAAAAGATTTAATTGGGAACTTAAACAGATTGCGGATAAAAATATTCCCAAGATAAAAGCGGCAGCGTTTGACATAGCTAGACACATGAGGCACGATCTGATTACCAATGGATTAGCCTTTGCTATATCATCGGGCAATTGGACAATCAAGAGATTTAGAATGGAGAGACACGGTGTGACGCAAGTATTATCGCGCTTGTCGTATATTTCGGCTCTTGGCATGATGACGCGAGTCCAATCTCAATTCGAGAAAACTAGAAAAGTCTCGGGTCCGCGATCGTTGCAAGGTTCGCAATGGGGAATGTTGTGTCCAAATGACACACCCGAAGGAGAAGCTTGCGGTTTGGTAAAGAATCTGACTTTGATGGCACACATCACCACAGAAGTGCCAGAGGAACCAATAATAAATTTGGTACTTAATCTTGGTGTGGAAAATATTTACACTCTTGCTGGTGAAGAGTTGACTAGCAACAACGCGTACTTGGTTTTTGTTAATGGCAATATGGTAGGAATTGTGCAAGATTATCAGAGACTAGTGAATCAATTCAGATTCTTACGCAGAAAAGGATATATTAATAATTTTGTATCGATATATACGCAACATCGGCATAAGTGCATTCAGATCAGTTCCGATGGCGGGCGATTATGCAGGCCATGCATCATCGTAAAGAATGGAAAATCTCTTGTTAAACCAAAACACATAGAAAATCTTGAGCGTAATATTACAACTTTTGAAGATTTTCTGTATGATGGTAAATAACTTAGACTATAGTTTTATTTAGTTTTGTATGTGTATGTGTATTTGTATTATATATATATATATTTTTTTTTTTAATTAAAATAATTCTTATTATTTACTGTATTTAGGACTGATCGAATATTTAGACGTAAATGAGGAAAACGATAGTTTAATTGCGTGTACAGAATCTGAGATCAGTGATGATACTACGCATCTAGAAATCGCCGAGTTTACTATATTGGGAGTTTGTGCGGGATTGATACCATATCCACATCACAATCAGAGTCCAAGAAATACTTATCAGTGCGCTATGGGTAAACAAGCAATGGGGATCATAGGATACAATCAACGTAACCGTATCGACACAGTGATGTACAATTTGGTATATCCGCAAACGCCCATAGTAAAAACTCGAGCAATCGAGTTGATCAATTACGATAAACTGCCAGCGGGTGAAAATGCAATTGTCGCTGTGATGTCATATAGTGGATATGATATTGAGGACGCATTGATCTTCAACAAAGCCTCCATCGATAGAGGATATGGAAGATGCCTGGTATATCGAAATTCGAAATGTACATTAAAGAAATATGCTAATCAAAAGTATGACAGAATTATGGGGCCATCGATAGATGCCAATACTAAGAAACCCATATGGAAGCATGACATTCTCGACAGCGATGGGATTGCGGCACCTGGTGAAATGGTGGAAAATAAGAAGGCAAGTTTAAATAGCATTAAATATTTTTTACGTTGTATTTAATAATATTTTGTACAGGTAATGGTAAACAAGTCAGTACCGGCACCAAGTGAGAATATGGGCCCTGTGCCATCTGGCAATGTACAAACGCAAACGGAATATCGGAATGCGGAAATCCAGTTCAAAGGGTTAGTTCCAGCATATGTGGAGAAAGTTATGATATCTAGTAATGCGGAAGATGCCTTTTTAGTGAAGTTGTTACTGAGACAAACCCGAAGGCCAGAGATCGGTGATAAATTTAGCAGTCGCCACGGACAGAAAGGTGTTATAGGTAAAACTATTTTTATATCTTCATATTATACATAATGCAAGAATATATTAACGTTTGATAATATCCATTTAGGTTTAATCGTGGAGCAAGAAGATATGCCGTTTAATGATTATGGCATGTGTCCTGACATAATTATGAATCCGCATGGTTTTCCATCTAGAATGACAGTTGGTAAATTAATAGAGGTACTTGCGGGCAAAGCCGGCGTTGTGAATGGAAAATTCCATGATGCGACAGGTATGTTTTATAAGAAGATAATGATCGAGCTATTTGATAACATTTAATCTTACTGCATAATATCTTTATTTATAGCATTTGGTGGCGTCAAAGTGGAAGATATTCGTGAAGAATTAGCGAAAAAAGGCTATAATTATTTAGGAAAAGATTTCTTCTATAACGGCATGACTGGACAGCCGCTATTAGGATACATTTACTCTGGACCAGTAAGTTTCTCTCTCTCTCTCTCTTTCTCGAAAACAGAAATTATAGTTACTAAATTGATTTAATTACTTTAAATAAACTTATTTCCAAAAGAGTCATAATGCACCATTTTTTTTTTTAATAAATAGATACATATTGTGGATATATTAATTTTACTCGTCTTAATTATCGCGTTTGAATATTTTTATATAGGTTGCATCAAAATTTCTAATTTTTTTTATTTCCCATAAAAATAAAGATTTTTGCCTTTTTCGGAAATAATGAATTTAATAATGTAAATAAGTATATTTGATGTTTATGACATATTTAAAATGGATCTTAGGTTTATTACCAAAAATTGAAACATATGGTGCAAGACAAGATGCACGCTCGTGCCAGAGGACCAAGGGTAGTCTTAACTCGTCAACCAACAGAAGGACGTTCTAGAGAAGGTGGTTTACGATTGGGTGAAATGGAACGTGATTGTTTGATCGCTTATGGAGCTAGCATGTTATTAGTAGAGAGGCTTATGATATCGAGTGACGCTTTTAAGGTCGACGTTTGTAACAAATGTGGTTTGATAGGGTACAACGGTTGGTGCCAAAGATGCAAATCCAGCTCATCCGTGTCTACGATTACGATGCCTTACGCGTGTAAATTATTGTTCCAAGAGCTACAATCTATGAATGTAGTGCCTCGTTTAACTTTGAAGGATTATTGCGATTGAATGTACAATTTTAATAGTAATAATAAAGAACATATTGCAACAATTTTTTAAAAAATTTCGAATGTATTAATAATTTAATTTGATTCAATGCATAAAACACATCAAGTTTTCAAGATATATATATATATATTTATTAATTTATTATTTTCAAGATTTATATATTTATTAATATAATGTAGAGACCATATCTCTTACATGATTCTTGTAAATTACAATATATAAATTAACATATTTGTTGGAAGACATATGTTGGTCTTTGGGGTTTGATTACTGCAGAAATCTTCATATTACTGTAAATACCATTTAACAAGTATTCAGTCATTGAGATAACATTACATAAACTATACATTGTATCTATATAGCTTCAAAAAAAGTGAAAAATATATATCTCTTCTTTTAGTGAACAATATTTAAATAAATAATACATAGCCATAAACAATATTTAAATATTTTTTTATTTCTTATTTTTTGTAATCTTTATATGTATAAAGATTCCGCAAACAGATGAATCTCTGGATTTTCAATATTGTTTTTACTTTGTACGAGTCGCAATTCGATTTTTCTAGCAGGTTGTACTTTGGCATCTGTATGTACTGCAAACACTTGTTTGAGTTAACAGTAACACTAATAAGTATTTTTTTGAATTACAAATTTCATTTACCTTTCGAATATTCGTACGTGTTGAGTAACACGCTATATAGAGAATTTATGGTTTTTTCCATGGTGGTTTTTATATCATTTTGCAAATATATATGAGCAAGAAATAGTGCGGCAAAGAGATCTCCAGAACCTGTGAAAGTCACTGGTATTCTAGGAATGTCTATTTTCATTAACGTAGCATCTGAAAAAAAATTTAATTTAAATTTCTAATCATTTTGAAGTATGCTTTATCTCGCAACGCATAATCAACCTTTTGCAGTGCTCACTACTGTTGTTAATTTATTATTAAGCTCAGTTGATGAAATAGCTACAATTTTTGGTCCAGCTTGATGTAATTTTTTTATCGCATTTTGCAGTTCGTTCATATTAGTGATTTTTTCATCTGTAAGTAACCTGAAAAAATAATAACAATATATAAATAATCATAAGAAGATATTAATTTCTAAGAATTGTTAGCAATTTATATAGTGATCTCTTGATATATTAAAACATAATAGAAAAAAAAATTGATAATATTGTCATGTTAATATCATTTATACTCTATTTCAAACTGATTCGGAGTCACCACGTCCGCCAATGGTATTATCTCCTTTTTGTAAATTTCTTCCAATGCTTGTGGGACATACATCTTTCCATCGTCACCCATAACAGGATCACAAACTGACAACGTATAATAAATAAGTACAATACAATTGACAACAAATATAATAAATATAATTCACAAAAATTTAGTCACATATGAAGATTACTATTATAATCTAAATGATAACATACCATATGTAAGATTTGGATTTTTGGCTTTCAAAGTTGTGATTAACAAGACTACTCTTTTTAGAAAAGAAGCAGAACCGATATATCCAGTTAGTAAGTGTGTATAATTGTCCAAGCCATTTTGTGCTAAACCATCAACTAAATCCTCTAAAGTAGTAAATTGAGAAGTGTTGTTAAATGAACATTATTGTGTCACATATTTTTGATTAGAATATTACCTAGATCTTTATCATTGAGTACTTGGCCTTTAAACATTTTGTAACCAGTATGATTGGACAATTGTACAGAATTAATTGCATCAACTTCAAAGCCCAACAACTAATAAACAATCAATCTCTTAATTCTAATATTTCATGGGATATAAAAATAATGGGATAAAATTGTTTTAAAAAAATAATAAATTAATATAATATAATTAAATATAACTAACATAATTAAATCAATAACTAATAATTAATATGTTAATTAATATGTTATTTCAGCAATACATTTTAATTATAAAAAATAAAGAATAAATACATAAATTTATATACATAAAATGTAGCATATAATTTCATAGTATGATGATACATATGAATTTCAAAAAATATTCTGGAACTTTCAGAATAATGATGTGTTATACTTGTCATTCAATATATTTATTTTACCTTTTATATACCTTTTATTTAACTTTTTATTCTCAATAATATTTATTTTACCTTTTATATACCGTTTATTTAACTTTTTATTTAACTTTTTCTCAATAATATTCAAAATATATAATATTCAAATAAAAACAATTTAAACCAATAAAATAGGAAGAAAACTACATTTTATTAAAATCCGATGATTTAAAAAAGGTCTGCTAAACTAATTTCTTAGACATTTTTTTATCTTTTCCCATATTAATATTAATCACTTTGAGATAAAAAAGAAAAAATCATAGAAACTTCTATTTTACATTGAAAAGTAGAAATCTATAATAATATGTCTATATATGAAACATTTATTTAATTTAATAAAGAATTAGAATGTTTTCTAAATATATTCATTTTAAAGTTAGCCAAGCTGTTCAATAAGCACGAATGAATAATTATTTAATCTCATAATATTATTATTTATATTATTTAATATTACTTGCAATTTTCTTGTTGAGTAAAAGTAAAAAGGGAAGGTCCAGGGAAAAAGAAAATAAATAACGAAACTATTTCTACAGAAATCTACGCCCGTTTTTTCGACGGTTCTAAGTATAAGGAAATAATCATGATTTTTTTTTCTTAAATCCCAAAAGGATCAAAACTCGCTGGAATCAGTATTTTCATCATTATTCGTCCACCATTATCTTTGGAATAATCTTTTTAACGCTCTACCGTGATAAATGATAAAATGCCACGTTTGTGGCGCATGACAATTGGACTGTTGCAGTTTGGTATTAAAAATTCACGAATCCAAAAAAAAACGTTGAGGAAAATTCGGTGAAATTCGGAATTGATGGAAATCTATTTGCGTGATTCACCTGCAACGGGAAAGTCGCACTCTTATTACCGACATAGCCTGACACTACGTGACTCTGGATCGAGAGGATGCGCGGTGTCTTCGTGGAGCTCATGATTGATCAGCTGATTCACACCCCTGATTCACTTCCTTCAACTGTGCAACTGTGTTCGCTGATCAGTGCAATTGGCACCTGTTATTTTTTTCCCAAGATCTTCTTCTTTTTGAATGATTTCGGTATACCAAAATGGACCAAAATGAATCAAAATGGATCAAAATCTTCGTCTCAAGATGAATATCTGATCTAATATTAAGAGTCACGATGCCACAATTTATCTGGGATTCAATAATTCAGTAGATTGCCTACTCGAGATGTAGGAATCACATGAACTCATGAGATAAACAGCACCGACTGGTTCTTGCTGATATCGACTGGCTTGATGGTTATGTAACTATTCACTCAATTATGTGGTAATCTAACGATTATTATTACTACTATTACTCCTTATAATGGCCTTGCCTTTCTCGGGACCAACACAAAACGCCACGATAAAACACGATGTGTTTTGAAGAATACAAAATCAAAAATTGATGAAGCTAAATCAGAATTAAAAAGCAAAGGCGGAAATGCGTAATAATACAAAACAATATAAAACAATAGAAAATTATTTTAAGAGAACGAAACACATCCGCTATACAACGATGTGGAAACGATTAATCACCGATTGATAAAATTTAACGATGCAACGAGCCTACAAATTTCGTGAACACACAACCATAGAGATGTCTGAAAAAAATTTTCCACATTTAGATATAATATATAATAGATATAATATTTAATATATATATATATATATATATATATATATAATTAGTTATTATGACGATATAGTTATATGTGATTATATATAAATACATATACTAATCCAGCAAACACAATGTTACATATAACGTATATGTTAGTTGTAATTTCTTACTCAATAATGTAATTGTTATATAACGCATGTGTTATGTAACAGTTACATTATTAAGTAGAAAATTACAATTAATTAATATATACAATTAATTAATATATACATTACATATAACATTGTTTGCTGGGGATATATAATTATATGTAATCATATATATAATTATATATTTTTATATGTGTATATAATTATATATGGAAAATTTTTTATCAAGTATATATTATATTTTATCTTTTTTGTCTTTAAAAATATTAATAAGTATATTTATACTCTATAATATGTATTCATTTTTCATGCCGAAAATTGAAAATACAGAAAAATTGCAGCAGAAACGAAAATTATGAAGATGTTTTCAAGGTTTCCTATAGACAATGTAATAATAAAATAGAAATGTAGATAATAAAAAACATTATAATGATAAATTAAAATAAAATGACGAGATAAAATAATTTTGGAAAAATCTGAACAATCTTTTCAGATCCTTTCCCAGATAGGTTCTTAATTTATTTCAAGCAATTTTCTTTTAGAACATACATTTTTTAAAACATTTTGTAAAATTATTAAATACAAATTTTATTATTATAACTCATTGTCGAATTTAATATTTTTATTAATATATTTTTAATATTAATATTATATTATTTTTAATATTAATACTTTATTTTTATTTTTATAAATATTTTTGAAATAAATCGAGATACATAATGGAGCATACGATTTTTATCTCGATCTGTGGCTGCGTTCCATAACTCACTGTCAGTACTGTAATGACAGTACTGTAATACTGTTCCGAAATTCATTCCAGGATCATTTCAATCTCCATGGCAGCAGCGATCTTTGTGCTCTAACTGCTTTACCTCACTGATTACAGTGGCCGCAATAGGAAGTACGTCAAAATCAATGATCATCAAATCATAGAATTCAAGGCAGTACTTTCGGAGTGCACTATTCTCTATATCGGAATGCTATTTGTAGTACTGACAGTACTCGAAGTAAATAAAGGAACGCACCCTATAATGATGTTATGCTGGCAGTACTGCCAGTAAGTTACGAAACGCAGCCTGTAGTTCACGATACATCGTACAAATCGTACACGTGATCATCTCTCAATCTCTCTGCATCTATGACCAAGTGTATGGTGATCGTCTAACCTAAACATGCACACCTGAGGTAGCGGAGATAATTCATAATAATCTGTCTCCTCTCGTAATAACGTTATTTATATAATTTGTCCTTCCACTCTTTCGTAATGTAAGTAACATATAATGAATGTGTTACAGCCGCTTCGCGCGAATGTCGCGAATCGAAGAATGAGAATTGACATTGTTAATGCTCTCGATCATCCCTGACTGCAATTACATAAATAACCATTTTCTAGATTGATGACAATGCTGCAGTTCAGCGCGATGCTGTATACTGTGACCGCCAGGTTTACACCTCGTGCATCTTGGCGTTTTACTGCTCTCATGGCTTGCAACTCCAGCACGGCGATCACCGGCGAGCAGTCCACTGTATCTGTGAATGTAAAGTGCAGTTGACAGCGATTTAGTCATATTTCTTTTTTTTTTTATATATGTACAACTCTAATTATAATAATTCTTGTTTTATTTTAATGTTTGATTGAATCCTTCAACAAGAAAGATTATGTAGTGATTTATTTTGTAGGAAGACAATGAGGATAAATTTTTAAAAATGCAAAACATCACAAACAAAATAAAAGAGCAGACTTCTAATGAGGTGCTTCATTCAAGAGAGGAAAAGAATGATAGAAGGAAACAATGGAATGGAAGCGACATATTTTCCAAACAATTTCAAGTCGCCAAGACAGTAGAGGACTTGTTAGATCTGGCAGTATTGCCAAGTCTAACTGTAACTAATGCTTTAAAACTGATATCAAGTATAACTAATCAGATAAATAGTGGAAAATTGCAAACAATAAACATTGAAGATGATGAAAGATTTATTCATCTCAGAAAAATAGTTCAAAACAAAGATGAGATAAATAATATCAGATTATCGAGTGATCTATCAAAATATTCACAGTTATCTACACCTGCAATGATTGCAGTAAGTATAATATCTATGTATTAAGTGTATACAAGTGTATACATATATTGATATATTTCTACAGTATTAGTATCTTTATACCTGCAATGTTTGCAGTTATCAGCTTTGCAATAATTGCAGTAGGTATAATGTTTGTATGTTGAATATGTATGTGTATTCACATTTTTATATGATGAAGGTGATAGCATCATTGCGAGAACAAGGAAAGAGAAATACTCCATTGCTGAAAATGTTATCGTACAATATTGTCAAATACAACGTAGCATTAGATATAAAGCAATGTGCAACTTTGTTATACAGCATGGCTGTACTCAATTTTCCAGATAAGGTACGCACCTATTTTATATCGTAAAAAAAAGCTATCTGGTTTATAAATATTATAAATATAAAATGAATGCAGGTTCTATTGGAAAAAATCACATCTGACTTAATGATATGTATACCAAGAAACAACAACGCTGCTATAAACAAATCCATAATAACATCTCTAGGATTCTTACATTACAAAAATGAAAATGTACTTGATGCATTCTGTGATACGTTCTTTATGACATCAATGAATTACAAATTTCTGGATTATTCATCAATACTGCAAACGTTTGCGGCTCTGCGACATAAATCAAAGAAAGCAAATTTATTTATTCGGGTATATTGAGAATACATATATACACACACACACGCACACACACACACACACACATTGTAACTTTAAAAGAAAAGACTATCTAATAACTAATTTTTATCTTCTCTTTGATATAGATATATATTTATTAACATATATATTTTTTTTAGACATTTGCAGAGCATGCAAATCGATTTCAAACGACTTGTGTTGAATGGTTGGATATCGTTTGGTCCTTAGCAGTTTTGGATGCAGCGCAATCGCAACATATAAAATCTGTACTGGAACCTAAATTTCTAAAATTAATAAAAAGTTTGTATCTATATATTATATAATAACTATAATTCATTGCTATTTCAGAAATATTAATATTGATTTTTTTAGCTCATGATCAGCTAAATGTGTCAAAGATATTAAAATTATTAAATATCAATGCTGTTGCACAGTTTGTATTAAAGGATTACAAAGGTATATCTTCGAATATTACCTATATGTATCGGCATTCTTTTCATAATTCTAGATATTACTAGTCTTTTAAATTACAGGGCCTTTTTTGGAAAAGAACTCAGAAATGTTTAATGTATCTATAGGTAAATCAAAGGAAAAAGAAATCAACATAAATGCTTTATCAGAAGCATTAAAGGAGATATTACCATCTTCGTCTTATTTTAAAACAAATATTAATGCAAACATGGGCTTTTTGATAGGTGGGTTTTTTTTTAATAAAAAATTAATGTCAATATAATTTTACCAAGTTCAATTTCTGACATTGTAATTACACGGAATCTTGTTTTTCATTTATTGTATTCACATTGATATCTAAGTAAACTTAGTGAAAATATATATTAACCTTAATTTTTCTTTCTTAATAAAGTAGAATTTATTGTGACTAAATAATAATAAATAATAATAATATATTAATCTTGATGAAACAAAATCCTTGATCCTCTAGATGCAGAATATCGTATAAATGATCAGTATAGGTTTGTAAAAGTGGAAGATTGGAACAAACAGTCGGAAAATGTACGAAGGTAAGTCTTTTCGTACAGATTATCTAATAAGAAGAGATAAATATTAATTTTATCTTTAAAATAAAACGATGAATACTAATAAAACGATGAAAATTATAATTTAGTAAAGTTGGCACATAATTTTACTCATTTCTAATAAGAAAAATGTTAAAAATTTCAATCATAACATTAAGTGTAAACGCAAATTTAATCAATGTAATTATTTCAGGATAGCAATAATGGTGCATGATTACTACGATTATTGCATAGGACAAAACGACTTTATAGGACCGGTATATTTATACACACAATTATTAAAAGCCAGAGGATACAATCTTATATCAATTTCTCATGAAAATTTTAGTATACAGGATAATTTAAAAAAACGGATCGCATATTTAAAACAATGTATGGACAATGTACAGATGAGATCAAAGCAAACGAAATTGATATAGAACAGTATTGGTCCTAGTTCAAACAAAATCTAAATAAATGTTTAAAAAAAATTTATAAATAGATATATTATTTTCATTCCTATGTTTCAAAATTAGAAATTGATTAAATGCATTTGCTGCTTAATTACTATGTAATATTTCATTTTAAATATTATTATAGTACCAAGCAATTGCTACAAAACAGTGAAAAAGGCTAAATAAAAACGATTTTTTTAAATATCTCTTTAAATATTATTTTATCTTGATGTAGTAATTTTATTTACATCAAATAATATTTTACTTCAATATTATTATACTTCACTCTTTATGTCACTATTAACTCAATAAAATTTGTCATTGCGGTGGCCTCCAAGGTTCAATCTTTGGTTTTGTCGTACTATAAGGCATATAAGCTTGATCAGTGCCAGACATATTTTGTTGATGATCTATCATCCACTTGTAGTTCGGTCGAGATGGATCTTCAAATGGTGGTAAATCTGTCTTGTAATGTAACCAACCAAACCATTCAGCTGGAACTTGGGAGCCATCATAATTAAATCCAACTTTATCTGCATATATTACCCATCTGTTTCGGCCTATAGAGAGTATCAAATAATATATAAGCAGATATTAATTGCTTATCTATTTTAATTACATTGCATGCTCTCAGAGATTCAAATATTTGCTCTATAGCTGAATATATTTTTTCTAATTCTTAAAATAAATTAGATATTATAATATTATAATATTATAATATTGAAGAAAAAAGAGAGAAAATAAAAAGCTACAAATATCAATAAAAAACAAAAGTTAATATTTTTTTGTAAGAGTATCAATCAAGAGTATCTATATGTATATATAAATATTCATATTTCATTAAATCATTTAATACTTTTCATTAGATCATTTAATACATATTTCATTAGATCATTTAATACTCATATTCAGTAATACATAATATTCTAATACATTCAATAACTCACCCATGAAATAAGCATTATTCTCATAATATCGATTTCCATACTTATCTGTTCCAATCAAGGTACCGGTCTTCAATTCATCCACTCTGTTGAAATAGATTTTCAAATTAACTGCGTTAATTTGCAAGAATTAAATATATATAAGTTTGTTCTTCAGCAGAACTAGCATACATCATAGAAATAAAATAGATACTTCAAGTTCAAAACACGAGAAAGAAATTTAGTATAATCCAGTAAACTGATAAAAAAAACTGATAAGAATGATAAAAAAAAACCAAGAAATCTATTTATATGTATTTTCTCTTCTGCATAATTTTTTTCTATAAAAATATTATAGTACGCCAGTAAAACTGAAGGTGTAAGTCACAAATCCAGAGTTACACAATGCTAAGTGTAACAAAATGACAATCAAATATAATATAAAACACATACATTATTATGTTATTAATATAACATGTAACTGAATAACAACCTAAAGTATGTCTTGAAAGAATTGATAATTCCACCATGAGCGCGTATGATACGGAATAACGTCGCGAGTTTATCTAATCCTAATAACTTTGCCATATTTATTTCTGCGAGTGAAGTCAGTCAAGTCAATCTGTAGTGTCGCCAACATATAGATTTCTTTGATACCTGCAATATCGGCCCTTGGCTTAGAATTTAGGAACTTACGAGAAAATACATTAAGTTACCTTTTCATACGCAGCAGTTTGTTATTATTGGTTAAAAATTTTGCCGCCTTTTTATGAGCAACCAATGGAACGCAGTTTCAGAATTTAAATCACGTGATATTTTGCTGCCGCAACATGTGAAAAGTTGCCTTTAATACAACTTGTCTACAATTTATCTTTGATACAGGTTAGATGTTTATAAGTTAGGTTACTTTTATTGAAAATATTTTTATTTGAAATTGTACAACGAAAAAACATTACGTCGTTTGTCACGATGGACAATTTTATTATTCGATCATTATTCCCGTTAGGATTATTGTGTGGTTGTTTATATTGCTAGGTTCAATAAACATTATCAAATTGTACAAAATAAAAAGAAAATGAATAAATTATCGTCTATTATTAAGCAAAACATACGATCGCAGCTGCGACGTATGAATACAACTGGTGTAAGACAAAAACAAACTCCGACTGAATATTGTTTGCAGCTGGTTAGGTATTTGTCTTTGCTACTTAAATCGTAGCTGCATGAATGTAAACAAAAGTCGCAATCATATGTACATATATATACTTTTAATATCCATGTGTATTATATATTCTAATATGTGAAACAGTATTAATAAAATAGCATTTATAAAAAAATAATATATTACATTGTACAACATTAACAATGCTGGATTTTATTTGATCTTTATTTCTCATTTGTTTAAATTTTAAGAGCCTTTATATTTATTAGAATAATATTGTTAATATATTTTTAATGTTATTATGTCAATACATATTTTAATGAATTTAGATTTTTTAAAATTTGTAACTTCAATTCTGAATAATTAAATATACTTAGATCTCTTGCACATTGTAATCTTATTGACTGTAAAAATAAAAATTTCTTGTAGAATACATCAATATATATTTGTACTTAAAGTTTACAACATTGTGAGCTGAAATCCATTTCAATTATCTACACATATTTTTTTTAGGAAAAATGATTATGAGAATTTTCTATGTACACTATTACTTCCACGTAATGTTAAATCAGCAGCGTTTGCTATACGTGCGTTTAATGTCGAAGTGGCACAAGTGGAAGATCAAGTGAGCGATAATAGGATAGGTGCTATGCGATTGCAATTTTGGACAGACGCTCTTAATCAAATTTATAACGATCATCCACCAAGGAGTCCAGTGGCATTGGAATTATACCGAGTAGATGAATAGAATGCATGATATAATTTTTTTCATGATGTTGCTGAGAATCAGGAGTCATTCACATCTTGCAGATTCTTCAGCTGCACAAGCTTTCTAAACACTATTTCAAACGCTTGATTGATGCTCGTTTGAACAAGTTAAACAACTCAGTATTTGTGGATGTGGACTCGCTCGAGAAGTATTGTGACTACACTGTGTCGTCGATCTATTACTTGTTGCTAGAGGCCCAAAATACAGCAAGCATCAATGCCGATCATGTAGCTAGTCATTTCGGCAAAGCGCACGGTCTGGTCACCTTGCTACGTTCTGTGCCGTATAACGCCCGAAAACGAGTTATGGTATTGCCACAGGACGTTCTACTGAAAAACGGCGTCTCCTCCGAATCCGTCTTTCAGGCACATCCAAGCGCTGGATTTGAAGACGCGATATTCGAAGTTGCATCTTGTGCCAAACAACATCTGGAAATGGTAGTTGCTTATTAAGATAATTCAATAGTACATTCGTTATTTAATTGACAATAAGTCGACTTTTTTCTCGATTCGCAATCTACAGTTTATTTTATATATTTTTCATATTTAGTTGAAAAAAATCACAAGTTCTGGAATTGCACAAAGTTACTTCTTGTTTTAGGCGACGTCGCTTAAAAGAACAGCGGGAAAAGATCTTAATGTAATATTTCTACCAGCAGTTTGTGTAGAAAATTATTTAGAAGAACTAAGGAAAGTAAATTTCAATGTTTTCCATCCGACATTACAAAGAAGAAATGGCATGCTTCCATTACAGTTATTATGGAGAAAAATATGGTCGTAGGGTGACTTTGACTTATCTTTGTTTATCTTCTAATTAATTTAATCAGTAATTAATTTAACCGCCAGAATTATTGCAAAATTTTTAACTATATAATTCGTTGTTTTGAATTTAATTTTTGTTTCCATATATTAAAAACAACAACAATGTTTATTATTCTCTGTTAAGAATCAAGAGTTTGATCTTAAATAATCCTAATCAAATTCCAATTAATGATTAATTTATTAAGTAAATCTATAGGTAAATCTATACTATTTTATTAGTATAGAATTATTTAATTTTATATTCATGAGAAAAACAATTAAATTATATATGAATAAAATAATGAATAAAATAATTAGAAATTTTGCTTGAATTTGCAACTTATTTTATCTGATTAAATTAATACTGATTAAATTAATGGGAATTTGGTCGAAGTCGCTCTTAGTGATTAAAGTTTAAAATAATATTAACGTGTTATTACTTATCTATCCAATTCCTGTTAAACTGCTTTGAAAAAAAATTTCAAATGGTTGACCAGATTATGATATAATCAGTATAGTCAATATTTTTAATATGCATAAATTTTTATTACCGAAAACATTTTATTAATATAATGCTTATAAATTTATATCAATATCGATAATATCGGTATTCTTCAATTATCTCCTTCAGACTCAATCGGCAATGTCGTGAATGGATGTGACTTATAGTTCCATGTTTAATTATAGACTTTGGTGGCGGAAGTGTACAGCGATTTTGACGGTGTCACGAAAAAGGCCGAGACGACCGCTCTCAAATTTCTCTCTGAGTTGATGGTTTTTAATAGTATCTTATTGATGGCGTTATCAAAGAAGAGTATTTGTCTGATTCATTGAAGATATCGAAGGAAATATTTTTCAGTTGCATTGTGCGGAGCAGCTTTTTGATTGTGTGAATCATTTTCGAAGGATTAGATAGCGTGTTATCATTTTCTCATATACTAAAAGAATAGCCGAATAGTATCGTATAATTCGGCAAAGTTATATTAGTCGAAGTATTTGGGAATCGAGAAGAAATTTTAGGAATCAACAGGTAATCATTCTTTTCTTTCTTGTATTTTCCTTTATAATATTTTTAATTTATTTGCTACATTTATCTGGTTTTTTTATACACAATTCCTTACTGTTAATCTGATAGATTATTATTGACATGTGATTGCGCCAAGGTTATAAGGCCAAAACAGTGTAGTGAATCTTTAAAGATGCAATTTCTTGTTTAAAAGAATAAATGCTTTGCTTAATGATAAATTAGGACGAGAAATGAAAAAAATTCAATATTACAGATCAAAATGTCCACTACATCACAAAAACATCGGAACTTTGTAGCTGAGCCAATGGGTGATAAATCTGTGACCGAGCTCGCTGGTGTTGGAGAAGTTCTAGGAAAGAGATTAGAAGCTGCAGGTTTTGATAAAGTAAGTATTTTTATATACATCTGTATATGATACATATTATTTGAAATATTTTTATTTATATTTATACCTTAAATACCTTAAGATATACCTTATTCTATAAATTACTTTTAGAATAACTTTGTAAGCAAATGTTGATCTAATTGCTAATATTATTTTACTTATGATGTTAAATTATAAATTTATATAGTTAGAATTTTTATTGTAAATGGATTCTGCTGGATGGAGTTATTAATAAAAATTATCAATGAGTTAATAAAAGATTGATTAAAATTGCTCTCAATATTTTATTATAATTAAAAAAATATTCTAATTGTAATAGTTTTTTTAAGGACATACTTTTGTTGAAATTGCAAGATTATTCTGATTGACCTATACTGATTTAAATTAAAAGATTCTGATAATATTTATAAAATTTTTTATCTTGTTATTAATAATTAAATTAATATAAATTAATAATTCTATTTGAATACTGTTTTGTAGGCATATGTAGTTCTGGGACAGTACTTAGTGTTAAAGAAAAATAAGGAATTGTTTCAAGAATGGATGAAGGATGCGTGCTCAGCGAATGCAAAACAATCAACAGATTGTTATCAATGCCTCACTGATTGGTGTGAAGAATTTTTGTAAAATAATCACGACAAATTCGATTTCAATATTCTTTTAATAGTGCACAGCATTAAGTATAAAATTTTATAACATACACAAAATATAAGATATATTTTAGCAATATGACATATTTTAAATATTTCTTGCTTATGACTATGAACAATAAATATAAAATGTAAAGTCTACTTTTAAAGTTAAGAATCTTGTATATTGAATTTTCAATCCCATTTGTTTCATAGTACTTTAAAAACATTAGTTTTGTATTGTATTCATTTTGTGATTAGCAAATAGAATTTTAATATCTCATATCTATTGCTACATAATAAGAAAATTCCGAAATTTTTATATACTTGGAGATAAACATTATTGAAAAAAATTGTTATACAATAATTAATACAAAAAATATAAAAAAAATATGTAGTTTCGGATATAAAAAGCGTTGACAAGCCTAAAATTGTAAACAATATGTAGACAGCGAAATAAAAATAAGTTCTATTCTCTAATAATTTTCTGATTGAGATTTTCTTATTAATGTGATTATTTGATAAAATATATAAAAACAAGTAAAAGTGGAAATAACATAATAGCTTTGTATAATTTTATTTTATTTTGAATTATTTTTTGCCGACTTTCCTCTTCTTTTCATGCGCATGCGTCGTCGTTGCGCAAGTATAATATATGGGAAAAAAACTGCGCAACAATGATGTAACGATAACGATATTGTCATAACGAGTTACAGAATCGCGCTACAGATGTCGTACATCAGATGCCAAACGCAATGTGAATCCTGCATTTGCTTAAGTTTCTTTTGTGTGCGGAAGCCCTAATTCTAAATATCTTTCCAGTCCAGTCTATATTGCGCTGAAAATCACAGGGTTGTTCACGACTACATTCTTACAAGAGATTAAATATTATGTGCGGATATATGCGTAACGGAATTGTTTACAGTTGTTTTAGGTGATTCTACTTGTTTAGGCGTATGTTCGAAGAGAACGTATGTGAATCTGACTGTGAAATTGTAAATTATAACCTCACGATTGAGTTTCAAAAATGAGGATTGCTGTAGAGGGTTGCGCTCATGGCGAATTGGATGTTATTTATGAGACTATACAGGAAATCGAGAAGATCGATGGAAGGAAGATAGATTTGCTTATTTGCTGCGGCGATTTTCAAGCTACTAGAAATTTAAGTGATCTAGAATGCATGGCAGTACCGGACAAATACAAGGATATGTGTACATTTTACAAGTGAGTATTAGATCAGAGCAAAGTTAAAAGTGTTATTCAAAATATATTCCACGCATATATATATATATATATTATATATATATATATATATATATATATAAAGTGTGTGTATGTGTGTGTACGTGTGACGCGCGCATGTGTGTAATTTTTATGCTGCTTATAACATTTATATCCAATAAACAAATGTTGATGATTATTAGTAAATATTAGCAAAAGATTACAATAGATTGGCATCAACATTAAGCTTGTATTCTGTAAAAGTATAGTATTTTATAAAAATATTTTTGGTAAATTTGATTATGTAGTCAAATATATGTTTAATATATTTATCAATACAAGAATATATATTTTATTATTTGATATCACATAATAGATATTATTCTGGTGAGAAAGAAGCTCCAGTGTTAACTATTTTCATCGGTGGTAATCACGAAGCATCAAATTATCTTCAAGAACTGCCATATGGAGGATGGGTTGCACCTAATATCTATTATCTTGGATACGCAAGTGTGATACAGGTGGCTGGAATCAGAATTGCAGGCCTTTCAGGTATATATAAGAGTCAGCATTGGATGCAGGGGCATTATGAAAAACCTCCTTATACTGATAGTACCATACGAAGTGTTTATCATATCAGGAATTTAGAAGTCTTTAGATTAAAACAGGTAGATACCGATTGTTATATATATATAAATTACATTTCATAATTCCATATCTCTGTAACTAAACATACAATGTTACATAAAACTGTGAGCATTTCAGGGGATTCAAAAATATATTATATATTTTTCCATTACTTTTAGCTTTCTGGAAAAATTGATATTTTCTTATCCCATGATTGGCCAGCAGGAGTAACAAGATATGGAGATGAAGACATGTTATTGAGACGGAAACCATTTTTTAAGTAAGTTGATGAAATTTTAGATATTAATACAAAATTCTTTTATATTGGAATATAATAGATATATTTTAATTAATGTTGAGATTGATGTTGAATTATTATATTATTAAATTTGGTTTCTTTTCAGGGATGACATAGAAAGCAATACGCTTGGTAGTCCTCCATGCATGGAATTACTAGAACGTCTTTATCCGTCCTACTGGTTTTCCGCACATTTGCATTGCAAGTTTGCGGCGCTCATTCCCGAGAAAGGAGGAGCACGAGTAACGAAGTTTTTAGCGCTGGACAAATGTTTACCGAAACGGAAGTTCCTTCAAGTATTGGAAGTGCGTTCACATGAAGACGGTCCAATACATTTGAGTTATGATCTAGAATGGTTAACGATATTATATTTGACGAATCATTTGTTAAGCGTCAAAAACAGTATTCATTATATGCCCGGTCAGTACAGCACCGGCAGATGGACATATACACCTACGACAAAGGAGAAACAGACCGTGCATGAGAAGTTCGGCTCCAATTTGCGGATTCCTCTTAATTTCACACGAACAGTTAAACCGTATGATCCGTGCGACATGAATACTCGAGTCGAACGGCCGCAACTATTGATAAATGATCAGACTACCCGATTCTGTCAAACACTGGGTATCGATGATCCTTCCGCTTTATTGCAGATTATCTCAAACACGAAGGATAATAGCAGATCGAATGATATGTCAATGGAAACATCTGGCGAGTATATGTCAGAATCCATGGATATTTCGTTCGAAGAGGAAAGCATGTTCAGCTCCACTTTTGAGAATTCAACAAACAAATATTTTGTTGATAGTTCACCGACGAACTTATCCCTTAAAAGCGACGATTCGGAAAATGGAGACACGAGTAAAAGCACTTTGGATGGAACTACTAATAATTCAACCATATCTGCAGATTCTGCGATGGAGGACAGTAAGTAACGTTATTATGAGGCAGCGAATAACTTTATTTATTAAGTGTTGAATAAAATAAAGAACTCTTTCAATGAGGAGTTTTGAAATAATTAAATGTTACTATATTGTATGTTTCAGATAATGAACAAACCGATTGTATTTCACCCGAGCCGATCTGCAAAAAATTTAAACGTCGGAATTATTCTGTATACTCTAGCACATTCTAACTGTGATAGTTTCCCTATTAGATCCTTGCGTCTATTCACGTTTGTTTCCATGTTGAATTTTTTTGTATTATATCTAATCTGTAAATAATAAGGATTTTTTATGATTGGACATATGTATATATATATGTATGTAGTTTGAAAACTTCCAAAATAATCTATTATTATCCTTGTTGATTTTTATTAATCAGAGATTTTTATCAAGTACAGAAAATTTCCTTCCTTAAAACCTTGCAAATTTATCATTTTATAATCTTTTAAAACTTCTTGACTCACTGCAATCATCCTAAGTTATGACTCAGCGAGAAAATATGAAAAATATATTAACATTCCTCAATAAAATATAATTTGCAATCATTAAAATTAATTTGTAAAATATACTTTTGCTTTGATAATCAATAAATAATCATATTTAGAAACAAATTATGTCTAATTTTAAATCAATATATTTTTAATTATCTAGTTATTAAAGCAAAAGGGAAATATTCGATATATTTTACAATTCTATCAGTTATAAACGTTATTTTATATAAAAAATATATTTTTATTTTAATGTGTTGCAAAAATCTATCATCTTTTTATAACATTTTCTTATTTGTTAATTATATATCGTTAATATATTTAATAAGCTTCAACCTCATACAGCACAAATCTCCAACGGATGTTTTAAAGACGTTCAGAGAATGTTTCCGAGACATTTCTCGGAATAAAGTGTGCTAAATGAGATATCATTTATCACGTAAATAAGATTTAACGAAAGAGGATATACACAAAATTGAATTCAAAAGCACTATCGATCTTTAAACGAGATGAAAAATCGAATCTTCGATTTTTCGATTAATCGAACGTTACTCGTCCTGCTTCAGCGTGATCGTCACGATCAGTAAACGCGCTGAATCTTTGACTTGTTTACATTCGATTTATGCGTGTTTATTATAAACAATGGCATTTGCGCATCCCGGCCCGCGATCGCCGGTATATAATCGCCTCGAGAATTAACAGTGAAGTGTCACGACGCGTAAATATGGTGGCAGGTAGCCGTGCTCCGAACAACGTGCCAACTCTTCATCATCTCAATCCCGCTTGTCGACTATCTTGAACGCGAAGGATGGACAAGTTGACTATCATCTCAGTAATACTCTTTCTGCTCGCGGACATCTCTGCCATAATCAGTATCGCCATGCCGGACTGGATCATTACCGATGTCGGCGGTAATAGCGAGAGAGATGCAACTTTCTTTCTTCTTACTTCTCTCACTTATTCTGAATTTCTCGCGCATTATTTCTTTGAAATCTTGGTTGATTTAAATGTCGCAAATCAATGTAAACTCGCACAGTGTTTGGAGAGATTCTAACTCTGTGTTTCTTTTTTTTTTCTCCTAACAGGTGACACGAGATTAGGTCTTATGTGGTCATGCATGACCTTGTACAACAGACCGCAGGTGTGTTACAAGTCGGACCTTCATTCGGAATGGATGATGGCACTAGTCTGCATATTTATAGGTTGCATTTTAATTACGGCGACCATAATATTAATGGTGATTTCACACTGGGACCGTACAGTCATTCCCTTTGCACGCTGGGTAGGATTCGCCGCCAGTATGTATCATAAGAACATATGATATTTAATCTAATAAAACGTTATAATAAAATAATTAATATGCAATATGCATTGTACAATGTTTCTATCATTCGAGAAGTTGCAAAACATCATCACTTCATAATACATTCATATTACATTTGATAATTTTTAATAATAAATATTAAGTGCGAAAAAATTTACAATCGTTATATTATGATGTACATTAATGATATATTATTGATATAATTAAATTGCAGTGGTGCTATTTTGTAATGCAGCAGTTATATTTCCAATGGGATTCTACATTGACGAGATTGGTGGGCAACCATACCAATTGCCCAATTCGCATCAAGTTGGGATAGCTTATATTTTGTTTGTCTTAGCTTTATGGATCACAGTAATCTCTGAACTTTTCGCAGGCAAAGTCTGTCTACCACATTTTTAGCATTGTTCCGTAGCGCAAGTATTTGTTAATTATATTCTGTTAACGTTTACGCTTATATTATTTAGTATCGTTTACATTAATGATATATAAAATTATTTTTATTTTATGATAATTTTACAAAGCTTTAAAAAAGGGTTGTATCAAGTTTTGCTATATATCTTAAGATTGAAATATAATAAGGATCTATTAATTTCTATTATTTAATAAATCTAGAAAATATATTGTACAGTTCTAAAAATTTATTAAATTATTATAAAGTCATATTAATATCTGCTCTTAAGTATGTATTGGCTATATAATTTTCGCAAAGTTTTATATATATATGAAAATTGAATATTATATATATATATATATATATATATATATATATATATATAATATTCAATTTTTTAGCATGTTTGGATTTCTTAAAATTAATAATAGTTTTAAATGTGTAAACTTAAAGTAATTAAATATTTTTGATAATTATTAATAAGATTTCAAGCTATTTATGCATATTCTCAATTTTGAAGTTAAAGGTTTTAAACATAACTATAGTCATATAATCTTCAATAAATCATAAATTTAAACAAGATGTCATAAAAAATATGATAGTTATATTCATATTTGATATGCAAATATGATAGTTACTATTCATATTTGATATGCAAATTTTGTCATTTTTTGGAACTGAATTAATTTTGAATTGTTATAATTAATATTTTTATAAGGAAAAAGCATTTTTTTTTTAAATTGCTTTTAGAATCTTTAACAAGCGATATACAAATACAACATACAATATTTAGCCAATACAACTTAAGGATATGTGAAGTTTATGAGTAATGTATATAACACAGTAAAATTTCAAACGGTAACTCAAGGGAAAACAAATAGAACTTCATACATTTATGTATATATATATAGATATATTTCTTAGTCTTGATTAAACTTTGTATAACATATGTACAGTTTAATTTTTGTTATAAATTTCAAATTTTTATTTACAAAACCAAAAATAAATGGGAGGTATTATGTTTAATGTATAGTTAAATCCAAAACTTAGGATATTCACTTATCTATATTATAAACATATATCCTAAGTATAATAGATAAATATGTGTGTATATATATATATATATTGTACGAGTTTTGTAAGAGAACTAAAATATATGATTTTACTGATTTTTCAAAATGTTATTTAATAATAAAACTTGTGCTGCAAATAAATAATAATTTATTTGCATATGAGGAAAACAATTCATCGGATATATTATAAAGTAATGAAATATTGTAATACAATTTAACATAATAATCAGTAAAGAAATCTTGATGAATACTTCAATTTTAAAAACTAATATCTGACAATATTGTATATATATCTAAGTAATATTAAATATAAAATAATAATTATACATATAATCTTCCTGATAAGTCTTTATCTCAGTTCTTTATCTTGCCAGTTCTTTATCTCAATTATTAAAATGAATTTAATATGTTTAATGAAGAAGAAATCTATATAGATTTGGTCAAATAGAATGCATGCATATGAGTTTTACTAAATGACTTGAAAACATTATTAAATATAAAAATGACATTAAAGAACAAATGGCAAGTTGAAATTGATTTTCACTGTTGATGTTCACAGGAAGATTATATAGAAAAATAATCTACATATAATAATTACTTTTATATTTTATACATATCTTGTCACAAACTTGAAAACTTTTTACATTTGCTTTCCTCTTTGAAATTGAAAAATTAGTAACATTTGCATTAACTTTACTTGCAAAAAAAAATTATGTACACACACATACACACACAACACACACAACATACACAAGACGCATTCTATCTTACAAACTGTACGTATAAAGCATCAAATATATATATATATGTATATAACATTTTTTAGATTCACTAGAAAATGTGAATCTAAATCGGAACACTTGAGCCTTAATATTGCCTACATTTACTTTAGGATTTTGAGGGAAAACTATGTATACAATGTGTAATAACAATTTTAATAGAAATATTTCATGGAAGTATATAGAGCAGATTTCATGTATATTATTTCTACTTTCAACACTATTGTAGATAATATAAAAGCTCTCTTTATTTAAATTTCTATTTAGATATAAATATTAACAAGAATTTTGAAATAGTAAAAAGAATTTTTTTTGTTCCATTACAAATGGAATATATTTTTGTCTATATAAATTTTTATACAAATTTTTTTAATTTATTTTTACATTATTTGATTGGTTATTACCAATCGTGTCACATCTTCTATAATACAGTAAATAAGGTACTCTAGGCGATGTGGGCCTGAGTACACTGCTTTCTGGGACACTCTTCACAGTACTGTCATCGTACCTGACCCAGGATCCATATCCCACGTGGAAGGCATCGGTGAAGTAATGTCCTTTGGTAGCCTCTTTCCCATCGTGGTACGTCACCGCAAATAATTTATACTGCTTTTGTTTAGGACTCAATTTCTTCGCAGTATTCGGTGATAAAAATTCTGTAAAAATTAATTTTACAAACACATTTTTTTTATCTCATTAGACCATAAAAATTAAGATAGGGAAGATAGAAATTAAGATAAAGTAAAATTGAGCAAAAAAAATCGAAAATTATATTATTATAATATTTAGGTACATTTAGTATTGGAAAACAAATTATTTAAAGTGGAAAGTAGAAATATTTTATACAAGTTATTTCTGCTACTGTATTATAAATGGATGCTTTGAAATAATTGCTTAAAATTCTACCTAAAATATGTAATTTTACAAATTAGAAATAAAACTTTTTTAAATTATTTCAAATATTCTTTTTAAATTATGTTTTAAATAATGTTTTGTATGTATTGTACTATTATATACTATGTATATTATGTATTATACTGGACATTATATAATAAATATATTATCTATCATTATCAAAGAAAATAAAAATTTTCAAATATTATTTTATTTGAATAAAATTATTTAAATTATTTTTAATAGTTGTTTTTGATTTTGATACTTACTGCCATCAATTTTCAAGTCGACGGGGAATTCCATACTCTTCAATATCTTGGAACAGCCATTGCAATACTTGTCAAATTTGTATACGAACCATTTCAGATGTAATATGAGAATCACAGGTAATTCTTCTAATGTGACTTGTTTCCAAGCTTCTATCTGTTGTCTCGTCTTACTGCAGGTTAAACCTTCTACTTGATCCTTGCCAACGAGAAGCTCAAGAGCATGTTTCACAGATTCAGCTTTCTGCAACAAATTATATCATATTAGATATCTTATACATAATCATACTATAAATCAATTCATTCAAAACTTTTAAAATACTAACTTGAACATCAAGCTGTAGTGTGAAAAATGGTTGTACATTATCCGTTGGCTGTTCTCCTGCTCTTGATACTCTGGATCGTAACTGTCCACGGAAGATATCGGATAATGGTGTTCTTCCAAATTCTGTACATCGTGTAACGGCGCCTTTATTTTTTGGTCCCATTACCTATATTAAGATAGAAATAATGTAATGAATAAATAAAGAAATATAAAAGAATGTAATGAACATAAATCTGATTCAAAAATATAATAAAAACATAATACTCTTGATAAAAAATTTCGAAAATGTTTTGTGATAAAAATCTACAAGAACTACTAACATTCTAAAATAATAGATATTGATAAGAAAATTTTTTAAACATTTTTTTTAGTAAATATCTTACCTGCCATTCCTCTTCATCCTGATCACAAGTGATACTATTTTTTGCGTCACTGGTTGTATTTTGATCGTTGTTAACTAATTTCATTAGCTAGAAAACGAAATAATTATCATAAATCTTTTTATGTTGTAAAAAATAAGAGGATTACTACATTATGTTCTCTTTAGTAACATCTTTCTTATAGAGAGATATATATCTCTGAGAATGAGATATATGAGAAAAAACTTTAAGAATATATAATATATACACACATACACACATACCTCTAACATTTCATCATTAAGTCCATTTAAAAGACAGGATAAGAATTCTTCTGCATCTTCCTGTCGTCCTTCTACAGAAAAACCACCAGCAGCCGAAGCATGTTTTAACATAGTATATACATATGACGGTTCAAATGCAACGCCGCTATATATGTCCATAACAGTGTCTTCTCCTCGTTTATGAACTCTATCTTTCCTGGGCATACGGGCGGCCTCTGTCAAGGGTGTAAATTCACGAACAAACTTGCACCTTTTAGCGAGAAAAAATAATTTTATGATACAATTTATAAACAAATAAATATATGTAGAGAGATATATGCAGTATATTCAATAGAAAATAAGACTGATTTAGACTTTACATGATCGAATAAGATTTTTAGTAGATTAATATAATTTTTAAATTTATTGAATAAATTCTAGAGAATATTTGACCTTTGTGGATAACTATGTTATTTACCTATGATTTTTGAAATGTAATAGATATATTTTTTTCAAAATAGCTATATTTTTTCCCTCATTAATTCGATTATATAAATAAAAGTAGTTAAAAATTTTTTTATTGCGAAAAATATTACTTCACCTATGCTTCAAATTTGGATCACTTTAGTATCAAAGACAGGTCTGAACCAACTGACTAGTAAAGATATGTTATAATATTTATCACAATAATTGGATAGGTAAACGAGAAAGAACGTCTCTATCGGCTAATATATACTTATAATAAACAAATATAACAAATATAAATATGTAAACCAGTATGCTTCATAGAAAATAGATAACTCAGGCATTATATGATCAGACAGAATTTTTAGCACCTATTTTAATTTTTTTAATTATTAAATTTATTAAAAATAAATTATTAAAAATAAATAAAAAAAACATCTAGCCTTCATTAATGTATTAGTTTTAACTATATTATTTTTATAACATCTATAGAAAAGCGTTTTCTTAAGTAATTTGAATATTATTATAATTATTTACATGTTATCAATCAATGGCGTAGGAGAACTTTTGCCTCGATTTTTAGGAAGTGGCAAAGCATCGAGGAGATTATAGAATGGTGGACAAGCAAGTAAAGCTTGTAAAATACTATTGATATAACAATAATTGCTGCGATTTGTCAATCCTCTTGGTAATAAGCTTACTGTTTGCTTATCCATTTGATACTTCGTCAAAAATTCTAAAAAAGAATATTAAAAAAAAATTTGTTAATTAATGGATATTGATATCAAGACTTTATCATTTAAAAATTTATGAATATATTGAATATAAACTAGAATCGTCGTTTTTACTTACCACCTATCCTATATGTATTGGGATCATAACAATTCTGTAATATGCCATTCAAAGATTTGAAAACATCTACTGTATTTAGTGCGCCAGATGAATCGTTCTGATTTTCTGGCGTGCAAATAGGACTATTTGATTCTTTTTGTATTGGCATTTTTGGTGATTCTACATGTGCTGTGGATTTGCATGATGAATATGGCTGTGATTCAGTACTATCTTTCCTCAGAAGACTAGCATAGGACCTGGTAAATGTAGTCGTAGGTGGTGTTCTAGATACAGGTGATGATGATAAGGGAGTATTTGGTATGGTTGACGAGTCATTTGGCATGGCTGAAAAGTTGTTTGGCGTTTTAGTGATAATCTTGTCTTGGATATCCTTTGGGGCAGAACTTTCTTGAATCTGCGCTTCTTTCTTCTCTGTTTTGACCGAGATGGATTGAGGCGAAATTTTCGTAGTGATACTAGATACAGTTTCATTTTTAAATTTCTTATTTTCCTCACTATTTTGGTTTGTCTTGACATCATTGTTAGTATTTACACGTGGCACATCAACTTTCTCCATACCATTACATTTCTCATTTACAACGCTTACAATAGTCTGTTGAACTTTTGCATCAATTTTTTCACTGCTAGTTATATTCTTTTTATTGGCAGTGTTTTCATCTACATTTTTCAAAGAAGACTCTGATGTGGAATTATTTACAGTAGTAGTATTAATGACATTACTTTGTAAAGTATCTTTATCTTCCTTTACTTGATGCGTTGATTTATCAGAAGCATACGTGCTTTGTGCACGCGCATCTTGGGACTCAATGATCGGTTGTTTCATCGGTTCTTGATTTGATTGTTGGGATAGCACAGGTTGCTGTGATTGTCGCATGCATCCATCTATCTGCGGCGGTTGATGATTCGGTTGAGGATAAATCGATTGCGAATCAGAAATTGACTGTGCATTTGGATGCGGATGAAGGTTCGTTGAATACATTGGCGATGTATAATAGATCTGTCCGCCACCTACTTGATGCTGTTGTGTAGAGACGGAATGATGCTCAGGATATATGTACATGATAGGTATCTGCTGATGATATTGTGCTTGATCGCCCATATATCCCGATTGTACTTCATTAACGGGATTAAGTGTTCGATTATAATTATCTCTCCTTATACCTCTGCCGCGACTATTACGACGTCCATTCTCTCTAACATAATTCATATCTTGAATCTCGGTGCCGAGATTGTATGCAGGATGAGTATAAGTAATTCCAGATATAAACGGCGGTATTTGGCCGTTCGCGGAAACATTGTATATTGGTTGCCAATCATTACACATTTGCGGTATCATTTGTTGCGGATAACTGGGTGCCGGCATAGCTACACATAAGAAGATAAAGATTTCAGCATTTTATAAAATTTTTTATTTAAAATGTGCAAACATTAAATTTTTATTTATATCATATTGACTAACTAATATTACGTTTGATTATTGTATTAATTTAATTTATATTTTTAAAATACAGTAGAGTATCATATTAACATTTTGACAAATAATTTTTCAAATTGTATATATAAAAATTACATATTATAAAAAATATATTATAACAACATATTATAAAAAATCATACAAAAATATAAGAAAAAATTTGTTTAATAAAATTTATAATAAACAGTAGAGTAAATAAAATATTTACCATTATACCACTGATGTTGCTGAAGGGTATTTCTCTCGGGTACTTCTGTCATTACGACAGAATTAACATTATTGTTATTACTTTCTACCTTCTTAGCGTCCCATGGTAGTTTCACGGTTTCAGTAATGTCAGATTTATTAATGAGGTTCATTAAATGACGTTTATCATTGTCAGTTAAACCATGAAAATCTAAAAACTGAAGAGTCATCTGAAAACGAAAAGATAAACATCCACGTATAGATGACAAATATTATTAAAAATTACAGTAAATTTTTATATAATGCGTATTCCTATAATACAGATTTTTAATAAAATATTTGCAGTACAGACCCCATTAAGCTGGAGTTCTACCGACACAAATCAAGTTCACAACCATCAAAAAATTTAATGTTAATTTTTTATATTTATGTGTTAATTTTTTGTTCTAGTCTGAATTTTGTTGCATAAACTATTTAGCAGGAAATCATATTCATCACTAACTTGTAATTGTGTTGGATCTTTCATAATAAAAAAATATAAGCGTGTCGTATTAAAGAACAAGAATAGAATTTGTTGTTAATTTGTTTTTCTAATTTGTTTCTCTAAGCGCAAAATATTTTTGAAACTCAACATTTTTTGCAAAATATCATTACAATTAAAGTATTGCACAGTCATTAAAGTATTGCACAGTATTGTTTAGAAACACTATAAGCCACAGCCAACAAATAAACACTTTCCTAAAACATATTTGCGTTAAAATGATTTAACAATAAATGCAATTTATAAAAATATAAATTACATAATAACATTGCTTGAACACAAAATGCCAAAAACGTGATTAGATCGTGACATCTCACGGCAGACTAAATTGTTCTGATTTAAGATAAAATAATTTGTCGCTTGGATGAATTTAATACTAAATTATTTTACTTAACTATTTTACGGATTATAAATTTTCAAAATATGACAAATTTTAATTTTGTTGCTTGTTTTAAAAGATCGAACAATTTTTGACTGTTTAGATGAACAATAAATTCGGATTCGAAAATTTTTAATGGTAAAGATAATTAATTGCATTTATCTTAGAAAAGCAATTTCATTAAAATTTAATTCATAATGTGATACCAACAATAATTCAATATAAAAATAATAACATTTTATTAATCAAACTTAAAAAAAATTTATGCTTTGTTTTAAAATAAAATAAAAGTTATTTTGTATAATGAAAATTCATTGGAATTTATCCTGAGTTATATGCTAAGTGTGTATTATATAGTATAACATAATCTTTGAAATAATTAAAAATCAATTTTTAAATTGTTAATTGTCAATGTTTTTAAATAATTTTTATTTTTAATTAATTAAGGGCAATCCTTTAAAAATATTTTGAAATATTTTAAAAATATTTATTTGTAAAAAAAATGTTACAAATATTAAGAACTTTGGTAATTAAAAAATGCGGTTAAATTTTGTATTTTTCTCTAATTTTCTCATAAAATTTATACCTACGTTATACAATACATTTCATTAGTAAAGGAAATATTTCAAAAGAATTCAGCATACCTGCCTAAATTGACAGTTTTCAAAATCTTTTGTACTTACTATCATTAATCAAAACTGTTTTCCTAAAAGAGAAAGTAAGAAATTCTCTTTGGATACGATTTAATGTGGCTATTACTAAAGAATTTGTTAGAGAAGACAAAGAATGTTATAAATAACCAGATAGTTAGTTGCAGACATAAGTGCAATATAATTAAATATTAATGATATAGAACTTTTCATAGAAATTTTTTTCTTTTAATTAAAATTTTTCGGTATTGTATTTCAATATCTTAAAAAAATTTAAATATTATTTCTAATAAAAGTTTAAATTTCTTCTTAATTCTATTATTATATGCAAGATTAAATCAAGCAATAAATAAGATGCATTCTGCATGAAATTATATTCAAAGATTCTATTTATCTTTTTCTCTTTCTTTTTTCACAGATAATAAATATCTTGCAATTAGGACTTCTCGATGATATATTTTATGATCCTTGACAATTTTGTGCTCAATAAATACATGTTGTTACGATAAAAATCTATTGTAAAATTTTAAAAGCAATCTTTTTAAACATTTTTCTATAGTTTTATTACAACTTCTCAAGAACAAATAGATATTGAGATATTTCCTTTTTTAAATTTTTAGTAATTAAAATATTCAAATTTAATTATTAAAAATAGCTCCCTATTTAAAAAAAACTGTAAAAAAGACAAAAATTTACGAATTTCTTGCAATTAATTTTTTAATCAATAAAAATTTTTTTAAAATAAAGAAAAAAAATTCCATTTCGACACATCTTAAAAGTTTACACTTAGACCATCAAATCGTAAAAATAAAATCGCAAAAATAAAAGAAATCTTTCCTTTACCAGTTTTTATTTTTAAAAACATAAAATTGTTTCTGTAATGTTTGATATCAATGTTTGATATTGATTTTCTTTCTAAATATATTAAAAAGTTAAAAAATAAATACATTTATATTTCTTGAATAATCTACGAAAAGATTTTCATATTTTCTCACGTTTTAAAAACTCTCACATCCCTCTAAATCTTGATTAATATTAATTTTTTTATTCTTATACTGTATTTTTATTTCGACAAATATGTAAAATAAAAATTCGTTTTACCGTTTTAATATTGTTTTCCTGTTACAATATAAAAAATATACCTATTATAATAATTATTAATAAAAAATATAATTTAAAATAAAAAATACATAAAGAGCTTGCAAAATAAACAAATATTGACTTTTTCATTAAACGAAATTTTAATAATTTTGTACATTTTATTATAATGTTTATAATTTTATTATTATTTCGTCTTATAGATAGTTTTATAAAGCTACACAGAAAAAAATTAATATTAAATCTAATACATTTTAATTGCATTAAAATTTCCATTTTAACGCACAATCTTTTTTTCATATATATAAGTAACAACATATAATCTTACAAAAACTGAATAATCTTATTAAAATTTTAATAATTTTTTTAATACTATAATAATTACATAAAGAACATATTATAATAACTTTTTAAATAATATTTTTTTATTTTTAATAAAATCATATAAAATCATATAAAAAATAAAAATATATTTGCTCTATCTTCATGCATATAATTTTCATATTTATTTAAATAAAAAGATTATTTTAATATAAAATATTTATCTCAATTTTAATATTATTATATTTATATTAGTATTTTTTAAATACATCAAATTCATTACAAAAACTTTTAATAATTTAATTTAATATAGACAGTTATATCTAAAAATAAAATCGAGTAAAAAATAAATAATCTAAAATTGCGATACTAGAAGATTATAATTCTCTTTAAAGATAGTGTTTTACTTTCCAACAAATATTCTTTTTTCTCACTTCAAGAAAATTATTATTATGAGAATATCTTTTTAGTAAATTTATTAGATTATAAAATTTCTTCATATATAATTTTTTTAAATTAATATTTTTTTTCTCATATTAAAGATACAATTTTGAAATTTTCTAACATTTTATTAATTACTCTCTTTATTCTGGAACATTAAAATCAGAAAATTTAAAAATCTTCTTTTTGATAAAATATATATTTAAAAAATAGAAACAATTAAAAACAATGCCTGATATTTTTAGTTAACGCTATATAATTTTATTTCAATATTTATTTGTCAAAGACATTCTCAAAACAAGAAGTCTTTTTTTCTGTATAGAAATGTAATATTTTGCTAAATTGATATAAAAGTATTAATATAATAAACATGCAAGAAATTTATAAACATGCAAGAAATGTATTCTCAAAAATATCATTCCAGATAGAAATCAGACTTTTCTATTGTTCGAAAAGAATATCTTACCTATTCAACCATTAAGATTTGTATTTTTATATTTCTCGCAACAAATAATACACAACAAATAAAACACAATAAAATCATTTTTTTGTAAAATAACTCTTTAATAAATAGCAACGGATAAGTTTATTTAAAAATATGTTACATTCACTTTGCACACAACACAGTTTTGCAGTTATGTATAATTTCTTTCTAAATACTTTTCAAAATGGATAAATTAAAAGAACATTATTTTTTCTAATGCTGAAAACATATTTAACAAACGCGATATGTGTTATAAAATACAAACGAGAATGTAATCAGACAAATTATTCCAAATGCAGCCATCTTATGAAACATTATAGAAGCAAGTCACAAATCAAATAACAATTACATAAAATTATTTAGAATTATTTTATTAATTTTACTCACTTAACTAACTGTCGGAACGAATTAACTAAACACTAATTGGAGAATTATTTACAAATTAAACGTTTTTGAGAAATCGAATTCTATAAAGTCGTTTTTAATTGGCACACATGGAATATTCAGAACGAAATTCCTCAAAATCCAATGTTGCCTGAATATTAGGCGAGTCTGCATATCGATTATCTCAAAAAAATAAGTTGAAAAACGACGAAATATTAATGAGAAACGTTCGCCGAATTCGACCCGGGCGACGCGGTAACCTAACCTCAACGGCATGCTCGGGCGCGCGAAAAGCATGCACTTTCGCGTTCTGTCGCATATCCGGATTAGCCATAGTGTCTTACCTCGTTTCGAGTATCCATCCTCTTGTCCACAATCTGTACAAAACATTAAAAATAGCACGAGTCGTGGGGTTTGGAGCTCCTGGTGATGGTGCTCGGCGATGATCACAGGTTCTTCGACGCCACGCGATATTTCTACTGTTCCGTAATGGCGACGTAACGCTATTTCGCACGATCGCGTAGCACAACGACTATACGAAAATAATGAAATTGCTGTCGATCGTACTTCGTCTCGCGGACACTTAAAATAAAATAAAAAAAAACACTTCGAGCGGATTACGAGACGCGCGTGTTCATTCCCCGGCGGTCACATGCAGTGTGAAACAGCGAACAAGAACGTTACCGTACGAGTGGTGGCACTGCGACGACCGACAAGCTTTTAAAGGCTCGTTTACAGAGGGAATTCGATAGCGTTGCCAAAATTCGACTTCTGATGATTGGTGGAACAACGGACACTTTTTCTCCCTCTCAAAAATCTAGTGACGTGATGTTCCTAGTCAATAGACATTCAACTTCGAAAAGTAGGCTTGTCTTGTGAATGATTGGCTACTACTTCACTCCCACTACTTTTTATTGAAAACGAAATTTCTATTATATGAAAAAAATGTTTCTTCTTTCAACCAAAATTTTCAACGTCGACAAAATATTATTAACAATGGATAATATTATATATGTTTGCGTGGTTGCGTGGTTGTAAAAAATTTTGAACAAATTGCGTGATCAAAGGACCTAGTAATTGAAGAATATTGATGAGATTGATATAAATTTTTGATCGTTTATATAAATATTTTTATAATGCATTAAGAAGTTTGTTCACTTTGAAAATTTCAAAAAATTGATTTTTATTTTTTACATTTTCTTAAAATTGGAAATTTTTAAAAAATAGTAGAGATAATAAAACAAAATTTGATATGAATATTTCTAAGATTATCTGTGATATAGCGTGGAATTTTTTTGATATATTAAATAAAAAAAACCATTTGTTTAAAATAAATTTTTAAACTTCAATTTTTAAGTCTAAAAAAGAATTTTTTTTCAAATCAAACTTTTTTCACAATTTTCCATCAAAAAGAAAAATCCTACGTTACATTTTAGCTGTATTTATATTTTAGCTGTAATATTTATTTACAAAAATATTTTACTGTTTAACTTTAGACTACTTCTTTTTTTGGAAACTTTCTATTCGTTCGATCCTGCTACAGCAGAAGAGCTTTGCGAAAATTGCTTCACAGTCTATATTTTTTGTTTAATATTTTTAATTCTTTAAGGTAAACTTTCAGTTTAGATATTGTATAATATAAATTAAAATAAAAATTAATTTTATGCAGCAGTTATTTTTTTTTTAATTTTGAATTTTGTTTATTTTTCCCTTGTCTAGATGGACATTGATATCATAGAGACACATAAATAAAGACTACAAAAAATATAGTTATTTTTTTTATTTATTTGTCTGTCTAGCATACAAGCAGGTTTTTCTTGCATATAAGATATGGAAAAAAATGGTTTTATTAAAATGGTTTTATTATAAAAAATGTTGTGGGATCAATACCCACATTTTATATCGCTATTGTTTATCTCTTGTATTCGTTCTGTGATAACAAGATTATTTCTTTTATAATTCAAAAATTAGACTCCGGGCAACATTTTATAAGAGAAAAAATTATCTCAGAATATAATCAATCATGTCAGAATAATCAATCTTTTCAAAGACCCAAAGTTGCTTCCAATCCGTATATTTCACAGAAACTTAACAGAAATAATACACGCATAAAACACAAAAGGTTTTAGAAAACATTCGAAAAGTTTTCATAAAAGGACACAACATAAAGTGAAGAATACCTGAAATATTTTGTTGAAAAAGGTTTTAATTTTGAAAGATTTCAATTTTCATTGAATTTTTTGTTAGAAAGCTGTTCTTAATAATTATATTTCAATGTAATATCTCTAAAATTTTTGTTATACGACACAAAAGTTTCAAAAAGTTTTCAGATACCTTTCAAAAACATTTCAACCTTCTGAAAGTTTTTTGAAACTTTCTATTGTGTACGGTATACGGTTCTACAAACTTTCTAACATACTTCGACACTGTGTAAGAAAATTATAATTGAAATATTTTTTTGGAAAGTTTCATATTTTATTGACAGTCTTTTCTGAAAGCTTTTCGAAATTTTTCGGTGCTATGTGGGTAATAAAAAAAGAGGAAAAAGTAAAAGCGTATCTGAGAAGTAAATCTGAGAGTAAATTATTTTTAAATATGATTTGTTGATATATTATTTTCTCGGATATTTTGAATCGATAAACTGTGATTATCTTAAATATTTTATCAAGTGATATAAAAAAATGTCTCGTTCCAAATCATATGGAAATATTCTAAAGCAAAATCTCAATATATAAATTTTTTATTTAAGAAATATTTGTTATTCTTATTAATGTATATCTGTTTTTGATACAAGAATCTAAGCAGTTTATCTCTGTTAAATTGAATAGTACTATTGAAAATACCTTCAGTCTTCATGACAATATCTTAGGAGGTTTTAGAGATAAGAAAAATATTATGAAAAGATTGTTCTTCTTATTCTTAGATAAAATAAAATAGATTTTATTTCTTATAGTTTCTAAGACGAGGAATCCAATGATGTTAATTAAAATTATGTAACATGATAGAAACGTAGAAAATTGTGTTCAAATCGAAAAATCATGTGGAATAGCAATTATTCTCGAGATAGATTACTAAGATTTATGTATCATGTATGATATATGATATGTATGAGTATTAGTATGATGATATCAAATTTTGACAAAAAAATGTCGATTATTTTATAAAAATGCTATTTGATAATATAAATATTAAAACTATTAGATGAAACAAAAAGTTTTTATGTGCTCTGCTGACGTGCAAGCTACAATAATGTTAATATTGAAGATTGAAATTAATAGAGAAATTCTGAAAATTTCTGAAATTAAATTTTACTTAAAAATATAATATACTTAAGAAGTGGTGCATTCAGATAAGGATGTATTTTCTTCGACAAGAAGTCTTCGAGTCTTTGACAAGAAAAAACTAATTTGTATGATGGATTTTTACTCAAATTAATAGGTGAAATTTTTAAAATAATAATTAATTAAAATAATAACTAATAAGTTTTGATATTAAATATGGTGATTTGTGTAATCTTTTAAGAAGAAAAATAGCATGAGAACAGAAACATCAATATGTTAATATATGACACAATGGTTTATTTGAGTTAGATTAAACTTTATAACTCATAAAATGAAAATTTCTCGTGATATTTGTTTAGGCATTATTTGTTTAGAAAAAAAAATTTTAAGAAATTTTAAGAATATTAAAATACCTGGACATTTTAAAGATAAGATGTAGAAAAAAAGTAATAAATTCTGAATTTTGACACGTAATCGCTCAAGAATTTTTCTCAATCCCATAGTCCATTCGAATATATTCGTGTAAGCATATGATTTTTGCTATTAAATATAATATTTTTATATTTCATAATTTTTCAACATCAAACAGCAAACGAGAAATGATTGGAAAATATTGAAAATTATTCATTGAAGCCATATCGAATAAAGTTTTTGGATTTCTTGAATCTATTTTCTATCCGTAATCTATTTGAATTATTAATTACAGCTTGGCTATTTACTTTTTGTATCTCATCCAATGTATAGAAATGAAACGTGTGACCAATCCATTTGAATCCGTAAATAGATTACCTATTTGCTTTTTGTATCTCACCTTTTGTATCCCAATGAATACCAAAGTGAAACTTGCTGTCAATCCGTTCAATTCATAATTGTGAATTGGCCATTTGCTTTTATTATCCATTCAAGTCTACGAGTTTCGTATATAACTACAGACATAGGGATTCATATTTTCATTTTTGAATCTACCTGAATTCACCTGAATCTATCAGAATCCACATTATTGTAATTAGACGTATAGAAAACGGATTCAGTGCGTTCAGTATTTAATTAAAATTAAATATATTTATAAAATTAAAATAAAAATATTTATAAAATTAAATATTTTTTTCACGGATTTGAAAACTTGATTCATACAGATTTATTCAATCCAATTTGTTCTCGTTTGCTGGGATGTAACATTGCTATATTGTACATATAGTATTACGATTGGTCTCGCGAAAGATTGCGACGTCATGCATTTTCCCAATTTAAACTCTATTTTTTTTACGTACTTTCGTCATATGATATAATTTTAACTAGTGCTATCTAGCAATAGAAATTTCTAGCAATAGAAAGAAAGATATAAAGATAGGTGAATGGAATACACATACAAAAAAGAGTTGTGTATCTAGCATTCGCTACCTGCGTTATATTTATTTAGTATCGACTACCTGCATACACAATGGAGCATATGGTCTGTACACAATGGAGCAAATATTAGACACAGGAATAAATGTAAAATTTTGGAAATCAAAAACATTTGGCATATTGATTATAAAATTAAAATATTTTTTAATATATTTAAAAATTAAAAGATTTAATTGACACATTGCTTTTGTTCGTTCTTGGTCTATTATGTTATGATAAGTCCTTCTATGATATTAAAAGAATTATTTCTATTATATTAAATATTTTTGTTTAATTTTTATTTTATGATGTTCTTATGTATTATATATAAAATATTATTAAAAGAAATTTATAATAAAATAAATTTAAATGTTCAAATTGCTTTTCATGATTTTCTTCATCTATCTTTCGGTTCGATCGCGTTTTCAGTCTAACATTTCTGCTTTACAGTATAAATGTTTATGAGAAAATTCTACAATTTGGCAATTGAATATATGATATAAGCAAATACAAATGGTAATTATTTAAATTGTTATCAGCAATAGGAAAATTTATAGTGATAATCGATAATAATGATGCACTTTATTATCTTTAGACTACTCGGACTCAATCGATAAAAACGAAAATATAACATTTTCGTTAGTAATAAAATGTATTTAGAACATTTACACGACATATCTATCATATTTTCAAAATATGCTCAGAATATTCATGCGATATATCTTTTGATGCGTATTCTTAAAATATATGTACGGACAAAATTTTTTTATTGATCTAGCGTCGGTAAGTTGCATGAGTGTACACCATACACACACACACACACACACACACACACACACACACACACACACACACAAAACGCGTGCGCGTCATGCAAACACGTTAGATTTTTTTAATTTAAAAAATTATTTTTTACAATTGTCATGTTTTATATGTTAACATTTGAATATATATGTTACATAAATACAAGATATTTATATAATGTTTAAGTAAAAAACATCAATTTAGCAAAATAAAATATTATATATATGATATGTCGTCTCCCTTACTTTGAAACGGATCAAATAAAAGATATTGTCAAATCTAAGAAGTCAGTCAGCTTGGTCTCTTTCCTTCCAAAAAAATGATTTTGCTTTTATGATAACAAAAGGATCATGAGCGATAATAATGGAAAAATAAGAAGAAGAGTATTCATTTGGTAAGCTCTTAGATATAAAGCAGCTCCATCATATAGTTTCATCCCCATTTCTAATTTCATGGTGTATACATTATGCATCGGCTGACCCATGCTTTGTCCGTTTGACTATATCATCGAGTCAATGAGAAGTGTTTTTCTTATATAACGTTGAGGGATGTGGGAGTCATTACATTACAGGCATGGTTTATATTGAAGAAGGGCGCGTTCCCGCTATACTATGATGTAAAAGAAAACGGACGGGTGCCCTTTATCTTTACCCTGTAAATTTTCTCTAAGTAAGTCAAAAATAGGAAGTAAATGCATAGACATCGAACATAAAGCATAGAACAACTGTTTGAATTTTTAAATACATACGAGGAAATGCAAGAATTTTGTGCATGCAATTCTCATAGTCTGATCTAGATTAAACATTTTTTTCTTTTTATTTATTTCCTTTTTTTATTTTGCTTTTCTTTTTTCAACATCATGTTTACGTATTGTTTATATGTCAGTAATCTAATTACTATGTTTATTAATTAGATCATTGAGAAAACTTTTTTTAAGATGATCTAACTTTTTTAAGATGATTTAACTTTTTAAAGATGATCAATTTTATATAAATTTATTATTAGAATTCGAATAACTAGTTTGTAATATAATATTAATTTTATAATTTATGTATAGATATATTTGATTACTAAATAAATAAAAATATTTAATTAAGATTAATGAGAAGAAAGAAGAAAGAATGGAGTAAAGAAAGAATCAATTCTTTTTATGTTTTTTGTTATATATTTTTATTAGTATTCTTTCTAAATTGATTGTTTAATTATTACTCAATCCATTGTCAGTTAGACCGCTGAAGAATAAATTGACTCATCGACAAGAAAGAACCATCAACTACAGATAAATTTTTGTGATTATTTTTAAATTCAGAGATACGATCTTGTCTCGTCACTAAGTTCACGTGTGACAAAGTTTGCGCTAAATGGCGACAAAGTCCATGGCTATAGTCGAGTTTTTTTAATTTATCGATTGATTAATCGCATAATGCGCAAATGCTGCTTTTATAGAGCAAAGTTGCATTTGCGCATAATGCGATTTATTAATCGATGAATTAAAAAACTCGTCTCATCTATATACGAGTTGTCGAAATGAGTAGCCAGAAAGAAGCTCGAAAGTGGCTATTTCGGCCTTTTTCATGAGATATTCGGAATAAAGATTAAATATAAATTATATAAAGACCTAACAAAATTACTTTTTAAAAAAAATAAAAAATAATGCCAAGTTCACGCGTGCTTTCTTTTATTTATGTAAAAGAAAGAATTTTACACAAAAATTTCCATCTACAAAAATCTTTTAGTAATAAATTTTTTATATTGGTACAAAAGATGTGATGTCAAGTACTGGCGCCAACTTCTAATTTAAAATAAAAAGAATTTCACAGTGAAATATATTTTATTTTGTAGTTCATTTTTATTTGAAAAGCCGTTTCATTATTTCTATAAAAAGCATGACATCAAAAAATAGTACAAACTTTTAATTATATAAAGTAGAAAAGAAACTTTGCAGAGGTGAAAAAAGATGTATATATATATATATATATATGTATACATGTGTGTGTGTGTGTGTGTGTGTGTGTGTGTGTGTGTGTGTGTAATATACACATGCATATACATATACACACTAAAGAGAGAAATAGATTATGTAACATTATTTATCCTTGTTCTTAAATTTACTGTATTTGATACTTGACTTGATATTATACATTTTTTTTTATCAAAAGTAATTAAAAATTGTCACACTCCCTATAAAAGAGCAACCACACTTACATCTCTGTCTTCCACAAAAATGTGTTAAGGAAATGTAAACCAAATAGTTGATTTAAATGAAAGAGCATAAGTATCCAGGATTTTTTTCAGAGTTTCCATCAATTCTGTTAACATATAAACAGCAATTTTTGCGTTAATGAATGGCTATTTTAGATGTTTTAGAGCTTAGAACATCTCTTTGCTCCTAATTTTGAATGAGAAAGATATTAGATTCTGTAAATCATAACTTCAATTTTAACTTTTTTTTAATATCGAGAGAAACAGATTCTAAATAGAAGTTATATATATATTTTTTTTTTTTAATAAATCTATTAACCGAAACACAGATTACACCGAATTACAGATATTTAAAAGATAAAAAACATTTCCCAAGCAATTGCGTTTTAGATCTAAATTTTTAGATCTGGCAATTTAATTGAAAAAATAACTATAAGGACCATAGCAGGTAATGATTTATGAAAAGTGTAAATTGTAAATGTAAACAACGTACAAATTTTGGCATTACAGTTACGAATAATTACGTTAAATTCTACAACATATGTCAAAATTTATTATAGTCGAATTACGATAAGGACGCTAATGAAAATCAGATTTGCAATGATATAATTGATGAACGTGTGCACGGAGGTCGATTGAAAAATCGCATTAGATTTAAGATGCGGCTCAGATGTGTTCCGTACTTGTTAAATTACTAATTATTGATATTGCAGACGATCTATCATGTGTCCGTTCTGCTGGTGCGATTACATCATTTTTACCGCAGCGAAGCATAAGCGTCCCGCGTGTCGTAGGACTCGATTCATGCCTCGTTACCTCTATGTTTCACCCCTATGTCCTACATGCAAACGCTTTTATATGTCATTTACTTGGTACTTACAGCACCTATGCGTACGACCACTTTGCGTAGTGTCGTTGCAATCGTGGCGCCGAATGAAAATAAAAGAAAGAAAATAACGATGTTTTAATTGCAAGATCGTATCATCGCCTTGTGGCACGTGTTAAAGATTGTAATTTGACATAGCGCTGCAAAGATAACAACCCATCACACATTTACGCACATTTTCTCTCTTTCTCTATCTTTTTCTCTGCGTATTTTTTGATAACAAGCACAAGGTGTGTCATTATGTAGAGTCTTACTTATCTTAATTCAACAAAATTTTGCAAAGTATGTAATTTTTATTTTACAGCTTGTGTTGTTGTTATTCTCGCAATCATACTTGTACTTTTTGAAAAATACTTTTCTTAGTTGGAATTATAAAATAATTTAAATTTCTTTTTGTATATATATAAAAATTATTCAAATTTAAAATTTGTACGGATACGTATAATATTACTTTTTACCAATCGTAAGTTGATATCGTAAGTCGTAATCGATATAGATGTTATCGACTTACTTAAATCTTATTATTTCGTGCATATGTGTACTTGTAGGTGGCGCCAGCATGGACAAAGTCTTTCTCGGGCCGCTGAGTGGTTCGGACGTCTTTTGTCCCCACAAAAGTTTTTTTTAGTATTGCGTCATCACGCTTTTTTGAATCTGCGCATATATTTTTCGAATTGAATCGTGTATTGACGTTGTAAGGCAGCTTCAGCCAAGAATAGGAATAAAAAGAAGAAGCCAGCGTGGACGATATACGCGCGCGTCAAACGTACTGATCTCTGTTCACAAATTAATCGCGCAGAATCGCGGAAGTAAAGTTAATCGCTACGCACGATGAGCGAGATCACGAAAAATACGGATATGTCTGCATTTAAGGTAATGCCAAAGAGACGAGCAAATTCCGAGAAGCGCTCATACATGTGAACATGTGCACCAGTAACAAACATTTCAACGAACTTCGAATATCGCGCATCTTCATCCTCGTTCACTGCATCGGAAGAGGAAAAGTTAATCTCTCCCGTCTACGTGCCGTAACAGGAGCACCATCGCGCAGGATAAGAGAGGCGCCACAGATGCCGGTGGATGCGAGGGTAGATGGGGGTACTCTCTTAAATAATATAAAATTCAGAGGAAGTTGATAAGCCGGGGTGAGCGTTCGAACTTTTCACTCGGCGCCTTCCATTTCTTATTATAATGAATGCATATCGGCTTAGCCGCGGCTAAGAGGGACACGAACCGTTGAGAACCCTTTTTTTGGCGCTCGCGAGCACTCGCCCGACGTCTTCGCGAATAAGACAAGTTTTCAACGTCTTTTCTATATATGCGAAAAGGAAAGCCGGTTAACAAAGAAAATACGTATATCCAGGTATGTGGATTGTAATAATTTCAAAATCTCTCAGATGTATCTCTGCAAATCTCTGCAGATGGTTTTTCATATCGGTGAAAATAATATCTGTAGTCGTTCTGGATTTAGTGTCTTGTTTAGTTATCTGTGAAAATAGGATAAATGTGTTGTAACGTAGAAATGACTAAATTCAATTATAAACTAATGAGCTTATAAAGCTTATTATATAGAAACACTTTTTAAAGTTATTACAAATATAAGAATTAGTAATAAAATATATCTGAAAGAACGATTTCGCAATCTTGTTATAGAATAGTGATACAAGACTATGCTCTTTTTTTACAAATACATATGTCTTTATGATAGTTTTAGATAGAATGGAGAAATAATAATGTCAAATCAAGGAAAGTAAATATATTGACGGAATAGAGAAGAGGAAGAAACACCTGAGTTAGGTGAGGGAAAGATCAAGAATAGACCGATAACTTTCAGGTAAGAGATTCGTGTAACTTTTTATGTTTGAGCCATGATATTATTTTATAATATGTATCATTTCCAAGATTAATTTTTGTTAGATAAAGGTTTATTATCTAAAATTTTAACCTTCCAATCAAATTCATAGTTTTTTCAATTCTGTATTGTGAGATCACTGAAGGCGAACTAGTTTTTTTTTAAATGTTGGAACAATATTCATTTGTTCTAGTCTTTAGTTGCCTTTTAGTCTGATCAATATGTAGCAATTCAATTTTGACAGTTAATTTTATACAAAATCGCAAATGATAACATATAAAAAAAATAACTAAAAAATTTTTTTCAGTTTTAATATATTTGCTCGAAAGATTGGTATAAAAAAAAATATATATATATAAATGACTATCTCCTCTTATTCCATAGATTAAAGAGATAGATCTAATAAATAGCGTTAAATTAAATGATTCAAAAGCATTTTTCTTTTATTGATTGTTGAATCCCGATAGAAAATTTTGTTTCACATAAATTTCATCATTTTCAGTGACCGATTCTTTCTCTTTCTCACTTGTTTTTTTATCTTTCTCTGCTGGTAAAAGTTACAGGAGAGGGTTGGTCTTCAACAAGTTTAATTCGAAATGTCAGTGCCAGATTGCGTTCGTCGAACCACATGTTGCCAACTGACTTCCCGCAAAGCCACATAACATACCGTCGAATATTCCCGCTACTATTATTACTATCCGCGGCTACCGCGCTATTCGAAAGGGGAGGATTGTTCGTTTCCGTGACGCAATCTCGGTGCTTAGGTATTCAAACAAAAATATCACGGATATGTCACATCGCACTGCAATATGATGAGATCCTATATTGATACCGAAAGGAAAATATCGCACGTAAAAATTTGCAGCCAATCTTCTCAGTTCTCGGCCGAAATGGATGTCATAGATAGAACCTTTTAGAATATATAATATAATATTACAAAGAAAAATTATTTTCTATGATATGTATTCTATATTATATCCTCTTAAATTATTCTTTTTAAAAAGAAGAAACGTGTTCAAATTAACGTTCGCTTTTGTACCGACTTACCGTTGAAATACTCAAAGGTTTGAAAGGAAGAACTCATTATACAATTTACTTTTGAACTACATCTTTGTAGACGATTCGATATGGATTTTGAAATTTGTACAAAGAGTCTGGATAGAGTTTCATAAGTTTAAGAAATGCTCACTGAAAATGTGCGATTAAGTTAGGTGAATTCGTCTAGTGGAATTAGCGGAAGTAGAGAATTATGCCGTAAAGTTTCAAGCGCGGACGTAAAGCCTAACCACATCGCTTTATTAACAGGGAGGGAGAAAATAAAAGCCGAGGAGACAAATGGCCTTTGGTACCATTAAATCATCCTGAAAAACTTAGTAATTTAATAAGCAATTTCATGTAAATTTTGAGGTCGTTACGGTAATGGTTTGCTGCTGGCTAAGATTTTCGGATATTTTAAGATCCACGTATAAAATTGATATACGTATGACTTTAATTCGTATAAAATACGGGGTGTCGGTTTCATCATTTTGAGTATTATCATCTTCTCCTTTTTAAATTAGTATTTGTAAGAAAATATTTCAATTTAATTTGAATAATTCTGGATGAAGAAGTTATATCCTTCTCACGTCTACGCTTTTAGTAAGGTAATAGGAAATGGCTATTGTAAAACAGACAGCCGTGGACATTATCCTTATGCCCGTCTCGTGACATTATCGGTTTCTTATACTTGTGACCGATGGCACTCCTCGAGATCATGACGGGAATAGGGAGCTTAAGGACGTCTCGATGAAGCGAGATGAAGCCACGTTGATTCCACGTTTTATCCCGAGAAATCGTCGATCGATCATCCGTCGCTCTTCCCTAAAGACGTGTCTTTAGTACACACGTGCACGCGCAGTGGCTATGCCAGCAGATCCATGTGTACTCACACGTACGTTGTAATCCACACGTGTATGTTGCGTGAATCGCCGTTGACGCGTTTCGTCACGCGATCGGAATATCTTACAAAAAGCACTTCGTCCTAAGAAGCGACATTATCGTATTTGATATTTTTCGAGATCTATTAAAATATAGATAAATATCGCCTTGCCTTTATCTCATAATTTAGGTTCATTGCATTATATATTTTTAACATAAATCGAAGATATATGTCTCTAATCAAGATTATATTTTGATTTATTTATAAAAGAATATATACAGAAAAAGCAGAAATGGATATGTTTTGAAGATATACCTTTCGATATTTATTGAATATCGAAAATGTAATAGAAAAATTGAATCGGATTATGTTCGAAGGACATTCAGTGATGGACGCGCCGAGAAAATATCGGCTTAAGGTGTTAACGCGGTACTTTTCGCGGGATTTATCTCGAAATCGGTAACGTCTGTTCGGAGACGAGACTTGTGGATATTTATTCGCCTCACGGCACGCCGGCGATCCGCGACGTCGTCGCGGTGCTTTCAAAAGCTCAGAAAGCGTGATACGCTCGGGACTACGGTATTATATGCGCACCTCGTGTTTCGCACACACACACACACACACACGTGTGTGTGTGTATATATATGTGTATACGCATACACTCGTTCGCACGCGAAAAAGAGGGAAAGAAAGAGACGTACCTACCGTATACGTATGCATATATGTATACGGGGAGGACACAACGCGGCTCTTTGCGCAACCCCGAAAGCAATATATCGATGTTTAGCAACCAATAAACGGATCACTCAAAGAGGGCTTTTACCGTAAAGCTCCGGGTGCTTCGTCGACGTTCCCGTTCCTTCCTGTGCACAACACAGACAAACATGCATACACAGACAGGCATACGGAGGCATACATTGCATTCGCGTTTTGTGTGTGTGTGTGTGTGTGTGTGTGTGTGTGTGTGTGTTGTGTATGGGTATATGCCCGCCAATGTACGTATACGTTTAACGGTGCCAGTCGAAGTACGGCGCTTTTATGGCTCAAAGTAAACGCATTTATAGAGCTGTTCGCCAGCACCGATGCGTGGCGTCGGCGTAATCTCGCGGCTGACCATTTAACGTTGCTTTTATGATAATGTTATCAATAGCTTAGTCCTGTTCCCCCTCGTACGGCTCATTTCTTTCTCTTTCTCTCGACTGTATATTTACAGCCCCGCGTTTATCGCTCACCTGTATCGCCGAGAGTGCCGTTTGGAGAGATCTTCGGCGTTAATTAGACACAAAAGCCGCGGATCTCACCGTAACGGTGCGATCGCCATGTAGAAAAACGTATCTGATGTGAGAGTTACTTAGCCGACTAATGCCCCGAGGCGAATACATTAGAGCCAGATTATACGATATTAGATACATTGACGGCACAAAAATCAACGTGTGTTTTTTATGAACTTGACGCCATATAATTTCTTTGTTTTATAATAGATCGCATGTACTAACAGTATTAACAGTGATTAAAAATCTTTTACTTTGGCATCTGTCTTTTTAATCATATCTTTCTTGTTAAATCGTTACGAAAAATCGTCCCGCTAAAGACACTTTTGCTGTATCGTCTTTTTCCGTGTTTATCCACAACTGCCGGTTAAAGAAACCGAGTGGAGCATCGAGGAACTCTAGAAACAAGAGAGGTCCTTAAAGGTGCTCTTATATTGTTGTCGGCATCGCGATGTCACTCGCAGCGCTTTCATAATTCTTTTCGCAAGTGGAGAAACAGTTGCGGCAACTGGCGGAAAGTGCTTTGAAGTGGAAGTTGCAATTTCGACTTTTTCTTTTATGTCTCACGTCTTGTTATTAAACGACTATAACTTTACCTGTTTTATTACATTCTATATGTAGGAAATTTCTGATGCTAACATTTACCCTAAAGAGTATTAAATGTTTTGATTCTCTCTAATAATCTTCGACTTGATAATTTTTAAAGTAATTCAAACAGATTATGTTTTTATTACATATTGGCATTTGTAATATTAAATTATAAGTAATTCTATACATATATATATATATATATATATATATATATATATATATATATATACAAAGAAGTTTATAAAAACTCATACATTCTATTTGCCTTATCGAAATGGAATATATCACACAAATCGCGTTCTCTCTCTCTCTCTCTCTCTCTCTCTCTCTCTCTCTCTCTCTCTCTCTCTCTCTTCACTGCTATCGTCCGCCCTTCGAGTTCCCTCGGAATTCTAAAAAGCGGAGAAAAAGCTGGATCATTGTGGCGCGACTCGGAGATGCTTCCTGGAGAGATGTTCGCAAGAAAAGGGAAGGACCGACCGGACGAAGAGCGGCAAGCGAGATTGTCGAGGGGTTGGTAGAGGGTGGAATATACGAAATAGCTGGACATTCGACCGTCGGTGGCGATGGTGAACCTCGGCGACCGGTGGGCAGCGGCCTTGATGTATGCGTGTGTACGGGGCTGGAAAAGTCGAAGTTTCGTGTACATCGAGGATGGGCTCGCGCGCGCGTGTACGTCGCGCACAGGACACGCCGGATTTCGGGGGGCAGAATCCTTGAAAAGCCGAGACCAGAACGCCATTGGCCGCCGACAGAGCCCCGCGTCCCCCTGCTCGGCCAATCCCGCCGCGAGCTGATAACGGCGGCGGTTCTTCTCTCCGCCTTCCGCCTCCTCAAGACGCTACGATTTCGCGCACTATATCAAAGAGAGGCGTATATGTACGTATATATGTATGCCCATCAGCGATATCACTATATCGTGTCCATTCCGCCGCCTCTCTCTTCTACGAAGATCGACCATCTTCTTTTTCCCGACCGAGGAAATTTCCCGACTTTCGCCTCCACTCGATCCCTCTCGATGAATACTGGAGATCGTTCGTTCGTCCATTTCCCGACGTTCGTTTTTGATATTGGCGACCGATATAGCTTGACGGAATTGCTCACGTCGCGCGCGGTAACTCGAGAATTCTTCCGAACGAGCTTATTTAGGGAGAGGAAATCTTAGAGGGATATTTGGGCGATATTGCGATCTTTCCGACATGTCCCGAGTGCGATTCTGACTACTGACAGAGAAAATGTGCTTGGATCATCATATTTTTCGCAAAAATTTTACTGAAAATTTTACTGAAAGCTTTGAAGATTCGTATTAGATTTTCACATTAAATTTGCATAAATTTTTAAAAAAATTTATAGTTAAATAAAAAATAATTGTTTGGTGAAAAGATATTTGCTGAAAGAATATTCTATTTTGCGTTTTTATAATTATTTATTAAGAAACAGTATATATAATTTAGAATTAATAAGTCCATATTTTATCCTAACTATGTTATTTGCTGTTAATTTCTCTTTAACTTGCTTTTTTGAATATTTAAAAGAATAGAATGTATTTTAAAATAGAGTAAAAAAATATTCTGCTCTTGATAATTGTGTAATATTTCTTTTTTAATTATAAATTCTTCACATACACACAAACAGATAAAAAATATAATTAGTGCAAAAATCAATTGAGATCAATTTTACATTATACAGTTCTGTAAACTGATAAATGATTACTGAAAATATGAAGTACAATATTTTTTCATTAAATATATCAAACAATTGTATTTAATTTATGCATGTTTCGCAAGTGAGTAACGGGTGAAGTTCTTAATAAGAGTAGAATGAAAAGAAGTTTTACTCTCGAGGCAACGATTTCTATCTTGCTAAAGTTGTATGCGAGATGATACAGCTCCCGATTTTAATTTTTTTCTCTCGTAAGTAATGAATGAGAGTTACAGCGAGAAGATTTTCACTACAATGCACGGTTATTTTTTTCATAGTTTAAATAATGGTTATGTTTTATTTAATCTTTGCTAACTACACCTTTATTTATAAATATTTACAATCATGAATCATTTTCGTGCATTATTCGTATTTGTTCTCACTCGAATTTACAAAAAAATCCTTTGTCTACATGTTAAAAAGATCTTCTTAATTAAATGATTACTTCGGCGGGATTAGTAAGTATAAATTTTTATTTTAATATCTCATAAAATTTTAGACAATCAGTGCTGCATTATATTTCCTAGCTCAAGTTTCCATCGCACAAAATAAAGAATTAGAAACTATAACGCAATTTAACTTCATGCATAAGTATATACAGTTTTATTTTTACACATAAGTATACACATTTTAACAGAGTTTTATTTTTCGAAATAAGCTACGGACAATGTCCTCCTGTGTGTCGTTTCTGGATTGTGCAAGACACAAGTGTTTTAATGGGGTTGCGTACGGCTGACAAGATAGAGGGTGACGATAAGGATCCCTCCTCCTGGCTTTCGCAGGAGGGAGGAGGTAGATAGGGTGCGTGACCGAATGGAATGCCGCGTGACGCGTGTAATAACCGTAGCCGCGCGGGCTCTCCACGCGGCACGCAGCCAGCACACGAGAGGACTAAGTGTATACTTATTCGTATATGCTTACGTGCTGAGCGCGTTGCCCCAGGTTGCACGGCAGGTGCCGCCGAGGATTCTAAAACGATCCCATCGGTGAAGAGAGCAAGCCGATCAGGCCTGTAGCTACGACGAAATATATAATGACGAGCGAAAGTATGGTGTATTTTATTGCGCGATTTCTTTTGGTATAGAAAGAAATTAAAAATTATAAAACATACGCCAAAAAATTTTTTTTTATTATCATTAAGCTAGAATCTTATTTGCAAATTAATTTAAAATCATTAGGTTGATATTTTTTTTTTTACGCTGACGCGTTTAGTTGGCGATCGTGATGGTATACAGTGCAATAACATATTTATTTTAAAAGATTTTGTTGTTGAAATTTTCTTAATGTTATTTGAAATCAGTCTCATAATCATATTTAAAGTACTTTTACATTACAAATATAAAATTATCATTTTTATACAAGAATAAAATGGAAAATTTCCATAAGAATTAAAAAATTCTAAGTACGCTACTGTGAATGAGAAAAAAAGGACAGGTTCTTTGATGTCCACCACTGTTGCCGACTAGTATTAACATTATTTTTTTACTTCGTTCTTGATTAATGTTCCTAAACTGATATGTTTTGACGGCATTTTGTATCAGCGCATAGAAGTGCGTCTCTTAATTAATTTGACCGACGGATTAATGAATTTGCTACAGTTATCGCTCAAGGATCGTAAGGTTTTGCTGGGAGATAAAAGTTCTCGGTGAGTTGGAATATTTATTTATTGTTCGAACGAAGCGTAAGATACTTTACTAAACTCGTGGAACGGAAATTGCGCGAAGAATAAATTCGTTTCTCGAAGTTAAGAGTATCCTCTTGCAGTTGCCTTACTGATTATCGCCTTTTTGGCCTTTCTCCATTTCTTAGTTGCTATCTTCTGTAACAGAAATTTAAACATTATATTTAATAGTTAAATACGAAGACTACTATGATAGTTTCAAAAGAGATTCGTTTATATTTGCTTATTATGGTATATGGAATCGAACAGCAAATAATCACTTGTGTTTTACTGATATAAAAATATTAAAAAATAAAAAAAATTTATATATATATATACATATATATAAAATTATGAGTATATATATATATATATATATATATATATATATATATATTTTCTTTTTAATATTTTCTTTTTAATATTTTATTTTTTATATTTTATAAAAAAAAAAATCATAGTATCGTGGCATCTCAATTGCCTACCGGGTCTCATTTTTCACCTTCGTGGAAAGTCGATTCAAGGCATCGTAATTTCACGGCGGAAGCGGAATGCGCACGTCGCGATACGACGGCGATAACAACGACGTATTGTCGTCGCATTCGTCCTCGCGTAAATCGGCATGGATATTTTACGGCAACGCGAGCAGATTACAGGCTCAATTAGCATGAGGACTACATAATTAATAACTTGATTAATGCACCGAAGCGGAACGTCTATCCGTTCGTGCCCGTCAGACTCGGCCTGCCGCACTCCGCGGACTCGTGGATATCTCGCGTTTGCGCCGGCAGTCGATTGCGTCGTAATCGATTACCGCGTCGTATAATATCGCTGTCGATCGCTTATGCTTACCGTTCATCGCGTCGGCACGGCTCGCTTACGTTTATGTGTATTTAGGCCCGTTGCCGCGGGGCAAAACTCATTAACGCGCCATTTCATATTCCGGAAGGGAAGTTGGACCGGCTGGCGACCGGCTCGCGCACCGGTTAGCCATTAATTCCGGTCAATTGTCAGATATCCCGTCGAAAATCTGGCAATATTGAATGTCACGGCAATCGGTCGTAGATGTCTATCAGTTACGCACTCTGCGTTTCGAATTCTCGAAATAACGACCGCAAGAATCGTCGATGAATGTACATAAATTGCTTACAAAGATTTAAGAAATTTAACGTGGATCCAGATATTGCTTTGAGCGAGCTACGTTGCAAGTTCGGTAATTTAACGAACATAGCTCGCGATATAAAGCATTTACCTTGAATTTATATATACTCGAGGAAACGAAGGAAAAATTATTTGACACTAAGATTCGTCTGCTAATTAATGCCATCTGTGATCTTGTTGTTTTAAGAAATTTAATTTTCACGATTTAATTTATCTTCATCGGAAAATAAATAAGCTTCGGTAAATAAATAAGCTTTAAGTGAAAACTACATACAATTTTCAAGATATCTTATCTCTCTCATATATCCTAAAAAAAATTTTACAGTTTAAATGAGAAGTACAAAATGAAATCTACTGTAGTTGGGAATAATCTTATCTAAATATTAATTATCTCCTCTCGGGATCTCTCGTCAGCCATGAGAGCCAACGTGATTTCGTTTTCATGAGACCGTAGCTCGAATTGAGTATCGTGCCTCACATTCTTCCCCAAACAACGCTTTTTCCTAATGTACCCACGGATAGATGCGGCAAATTAGAAAAACGAGCTACTTCCGTATACAGGTAGTCCGTGGTGTATATCGAACATTTATCAGCGGCGAAGACGGGGAGGTTGATCTCGAAAGACAAGCGCGATTGAGTTACGTTGATTTTATTCCGCATTATTCCACCCAGGAATCGCTCCTTGGCCGAATCAGTTTTATTTTCCGGATTGCCGATATATACTCGCGTCGAACGCGGCAGCTCGCTAGCTGGCTGGCTGGTTAGCTCACTGGCTGGCACGCCGGGATTAACGTCATTGCGGTTTTTAAGCAGGCAATTTCCTAATTCGGTGCCCGGGGATCCCTGATTTATCGCGCTTTTGCCAGTTATTCCGTACTGCCGGTGATTTACGACGGAGTTCCGTCCCCGCCCCGCTACTTCTTCTTCCTTTTCCTCCTCTGCTTCTTCTACCGCGATCGTCCGCCGACGACGGTACGTCTTCTTCTTCTCGTTCTTCTCGTTCTTGTACGCACCGAGGGTGGATCTCGACAAAGTTGTGTCACGCCGAGCTCGTCGAAAAGTCCTCGTTTCTCCGCGGAGATGATGCAAAAGATCGCGAAACTTTGATTTGAAGTGAATCGAGTTTGAGTTGAGTAAATCGGCTTGCGTAGGATTTTGTTTCGACAATTGCGATTTCGGATAATATGATTTGAGATTATATTCGCGGATCATCTGTACGCAAAATTAATTTTTTTATAATCTCTCCAACTTTTTTTAAATTTATTTCATAACTCGAAATATGAGATACGTAGATGGCAAACGATTTTTTTTATGTTTCATAAGTGACATTTAACTTTTTAGTAAACCATAGACATACAAAAATTAAAAATTATTTATTTCTGTGAGATTAGAGATAGGATCTAGACTCCTTTAATTACGAATAAAATAATTAACTATTTTGTAACTGTAATATTAAGAATTGTTCTGATTTCATTTCTCTCCATCATTAGAAGAAGCATTTACATATAAAAACTGATTCCTTTTTCCACACGGCACGTATTGCGGTAGTGCATTGCGTTTATCAACGTTTCGTGCCAGGACAAACAACGCTACCGTTATTTGAAGGCTAATTGGATAATTAATTGGAAGTAGTTACGAGGAGGCGCCACGTTGTCCGCGCGCGGCCGTGCGAAATTTCTGATAAATCATAGGAAGACGTGCGTTTCGGAAGAATTGCAGCCTATCCCGTGATTAGACGCTGCAACGTGCAATAACACAACGGTGAGATGCAATCCACCAACGTTGCACAATAATCAGTTAGCGTGGCATCTAATCGCTCCTCCTCGATGCTGCCGCCGGTCCCTTCCTGTACGTCCATTTTTAATCAGAGGTTTAGAAGGTTGAAGGAATTTTTTCCGCCGTTGTATAGGCTCTTCGGGGTTTTTGCCCCTTCGTTTGTCGGGGAATATAGCGAGTGAGTTCAACGTACGGCGTGCGTTTACCGAATGCGCGAATCTTCCAGTGCGTGTCTACGCGCGCGTCCGCACGCGGAATCCTGAGGCGAATCGTATGAGAAGTCTCCTTCCGAGGGAAATTACAAACAGCGGATCCTAAGTAAGTGCGTGCCACTCGATAATTAGTCCTAATCAGCGTTTAATCGCCGCGCGCCGCGGCGAAGCGCAACGCGATCAATCCGTTCCCATCAAACGTCACAGCTTTAATATTATATGTAATACGTAGCGCGCAAAAAAAAAAAAAACGTGGCAATTCTTTGTGAGAAAAGATTATATTATACGATTACGACACGAGTCTTCAATTCCTTCAGACAATGATCAATATTATATTTCAAGGCGTAGAAGAAATAAAACGCGCGCTTAAGTTAAATGGGGTAAAATAACACGTTTTACGCGAATCAATGGAACTCGAAGTTACCCGATTACGATTTTTGTGACTTCGCGACTGTCTCTCTTTCGGGAAAAACATGGAACTCTGATGTAAAGCGCGCTTCGCACGCCTCAGATATTTCGCGTCGGCGAAAGTATATTTTTTCATGACTCGGTGAAATGAACGGGTTCGGCCCCGTTTATCATTCCTTTGTTATCGTTGAGAGAACGTCGAAACTGTTGTTTCTCTGCGCACAAAAACAGGGAGAGATGTGGGAGATGGAGGCGATTCACGGTGGACTGATCATCGCGCGAAAACAAGAGTGGCTTGTTTTCGCGGCAAGTAAACTTGATCGGTTTGCGTGCCACGGAATACCGCATGCAGGTTTGTATTAAAAAAAGAAAATACATCCGAAAAAAATAGTCGCACTTTTTCGACTGTGCTCTGGGAAAAGGGAGGATTCTTCAAAAAATTCACGGAAGTTTCTAAACAAAGATTTGTGTCTTTATACGCAAGAAAAAAATGAAATGGATGATAATGAATAATGGGGAAATTATTGAGTTTTGTCAAAAGTTAGTTTATGATCTTAAAAATCATTTTATTTAATTATGTTCTTATTTTTTTACTTTTAACATTTGATTCCAAATTTTATTGTATCTCAGTATATCTTTTTTACTTTAAAAGATTATGCCCAGGTATTGAAGACAAAAATTTATATTATATGGAAACGTGATAGACTATAGAAATATTGTTATTTTTCGATGTTTTTCTTAGGAAATAGATAGTCGCACGTATTTACACAAATCAGACAAGCTCGCGCTCATTAGGATACTCTTGGGAGGTCACCCTCTTTCTGCAGATTCTCCCACGTTGACGTTACTAAATGTATTTGTGCGTTGCAGAGGAGGGTGAGCGAGGGTGGAGCAAAACGTAAGAGCTAGTAGAAGGGCTCGGTAGAAGGTTAGAGGAAGAGAGAGAGAGCCCTCGAAACGATCGTTTCGAGGTTAACGAGGAGGGCCGTGATTCGAAGGGGTGGACAACCAGAGGGAGGATGTAGCTAGCGGGATGCTGTAGTCGCGGTGGATAATGGCGGAGACGACCAAGTCAACGATAATGGCAGCCCCAGGGACATCGCTTGGATTCGAAGGAGGATCGGTCTTCGCGAGGAAACACTCGTTAGCGACCTCCTAACTGTCCCGGATCGTCGCGTTTATGAATTCCGTCAGGAAGTCCAGCCGTCATCCCACATCGTCCCTACCGACCCTTCCGGTTCCTTCGCAACTAATTAGACCTATCTTAGCGTTAATTTACTGCTCGTCTGTCGCTGGATAATTTTATTTATGAGCTCCACGATGAGTGAGCAAAATAGGAGATGACTTACAAAGAGAATCAAATATCAGATTATTTAAGATCCGAGGGGATGAAGATAATAAAGTAATAAAAAGAAGCAGTTAGAATCTACGAATTCTTCTTGCTAAGAATTTACAGAAAAACAACGTTTTGTTTTAATAATGAACTTTGTATAAACATAAAAATATTTTAAATAAAAATATTAAATCGACACATTTCGATTTAACTAAAGTTGTATATATCGAATGAACGTTTATTTTACTTATAGTTATAGCATGTAATGTATAATTATACAGACGTTTAAATAATTTGTCGAATTAATTTGAGACAAATATTATTAATTAACCATGCAATTTTTAATTCACGCGTTTTATTATTGCTCATTTATTTTTATTTACATAATTTTTTCTAAGAAAAAGATCACTAACTAAATAGTTCAATATGTAGAGTAATGTAATACGTAGATTATTAACGTAATCGATGTTAAGTGTTTTATGTGCTATATATGGAACGATCATAAATGCAAGTAACGTTACAATAATGAATATTGCGTTTCTGGAAGATTAATTCTCACAATTATACCAAGATATCTGTTAAAGAATCTCTTCACTTAACTCAAGCATAATGTATTCCCATCACGTGCGGCTTTCAATTAATTGCACTCGTAACAGATATTTCCGTTTGTAGCACGCAGCGGCGCAATGAACTATTTTTGAGAAACGTCATCAACGCGTAAATATCGTGGCGGTTAAGGGTTGGAAACGTTACGACGAGATAACTTTTCTCCTTTTTTTTCTCCCCTGCTTATTGCGGTATATCGCACGACTGTGTTCTTACCTACCTACTTACCTGCCTACAGATCGACATTATCACACCGTCGCCATTAGTTACTCTACGCATTGTAACAATTTTATAGAGATCCCTTCGCGAGTTTGCAAAGCCCGGCGGCCGCGGTGGCCTTGCGTGTCGGAAGACGATAGTCGTCACAGTGACTGTTATATCAAACGGGGTCGAGATTGCGATAACGACTGGAACATACGTCGGATACACAGTTTACGTACGTACAGTACATACGTACCGTCGTACTTAGCGTGAACGTACCTTTCCATTACGCAGGAAAGGGCTCGGAGAAACATTATCGTCACTTTATGTACTCGTTTTTCTTTCAAGATCGTTAGTTATATTGCCGCAGCACATATGTATGTCAATATTTTAAGAATTTTCAGTATTTTGTTATTTAACTTTCATATTCACCTTTTATCACATTTTTATTAAATTTTGGAATATGAATATTTGGAATATTTGACGTTGAAATATTTGTTTTCAGCAATGTAAAAGTCTAATTATCTAATTATATATTTTGAATAAAATTATAATTTTGATAGAAAGATGTTTGTATAGAAAGATGTATATTTATTGGTGTACATATTTATGAATTAATCTATGTAATAAGACAAAATCTGCTGGAATTTATTTATTTGCTTTATAATTTCTTAGAAATCTTTTATTTTTAGCTTTAAGATAAAATAAAAAAATAAGAGAGAGAGAGAGAGAGAGAGAGAGAGAGAGAGAGAGAGAAATTCAGTTATAGTTTTAATATTCTGATAAACGAAGAATATACATTCACGTAATATTGAGAAATGTGGGTTATAATTATACTTTCGGAGAACCTGGATATCAGTTTAATTTGCCTGCAAGGTGCGATACGGCTGTCAATCTACGTGTCGCAAGCTTTCCATCATGATCAATATGCGACAACCTTGATCGTTCGCGCCGCATGTATTGTGTGTACATAAGTTCTCGTAAACGGTTCTAAATTTTCCACATACGCGTGATACCATGACGTTGACACGAAAGCGTCAAGGAAGTCCTGATTCCATATACGCCTGTGCGTGGCTTGAGCCAATCTCAGTCCAACGCTAGCCATTTGGCGTTTCCTACCTCACTCGTGTAGGTTGGCCTTTTACTCACGTTCTAGCAATGGATTCGATCCGAATGTTTAATCCAGATTTGATCAATCATTTATGTTATATCTATCTTATTTTTAACTTAACAACTTAACAACTTAATGGAGAAATTAGATAATTTAAAAAAAAAGAAAGATAATTAAAAAGTTAGAAAAAGTTAAAATTTATGTTTCACATAACTTTTCTCTTTCTTTATACGCAACAAGTATATATACATTTATCTAAAAAGATTGAATTATTATTAAATTACATCTTGTTCAATTTAAATATTAAATTATACAATTTATAATTTGCCAATAGACTAGTGAATTCAAAATAAATTTACGAAGATTCTCGTTTACTTTCTCAAATTTGAAAATCACACGCGAAAAGATTCGCGCCATTCCTAGCCGCGATACCAGCCTCGCTAGCAGCGTCCACCCCCTCGCGAGACCACCACCCTAAATGATTAATTACCGATCTCCATCGCACGGAGGGATCCCATGTATATACGTACGAAGGAGGGTTGTCGGGCGGCCTTAAAGTAAGCTCATTTCTAAAACGGATATTCCGTGTTCCGCGTGCCACGGAACGGTATTCGGTACCTTGAGTCCCGACGTTGCTGCCACTTTGCCGCTTGCCTCTATCGCGTAAGGGGGTTGCGTAAGTGCAGCTATGAGAGATGACGGAACCGTAAGGGGTTGCCTGTAGGCCCGTGGTTTGGCTGGGTCGGTTCAGCTCGCGTGGCCGTGTGGCGCAGCGCCGTTTCGCAGAGAGATCGCGAGATACCGTCGCTGGTCGGCGTAAATGAAATGTGGTATGTGCCAGAAAAAAAGTTTGTACTTTGTTCCCCTGCTGATTGATGGGGCGCAAAGTTTCCGTGCGCGTCGGAGAAAGGGGAGGGACGCATCGTTCCCTTGCCTGCAAAAAGCGAGGAAATGCGAAAACAGAATTTGAGAGAATGATAATAAAATAATATATTTTATATTTTTTAAATATATATATATATATATATATATATATATAATGTGTGTGTGTGTGTGTGTGTGTGTGTGTGTGTGTGTGTGTATAATAAAAAAAAATATATATATATATATATATAATATAGAATATGTGAAGAACTGAGACAATTAGTTTCTTCTAATGTGTAGCAAATAAAAATATGAGTATCAATATTAAAGGATATAAAAGTATAATGTAACAATTACAGACTTGTTTTTTTTTTTATATACATTCTTTCTCTGGAATAATATAAAAATTAAAGAAAGAAGCGTTCTCTTAAGATGAAGTAAACTAAATGTATGTTACATAAAAGTATTTACTCGGACGTCGAAATCACGGCGACTAAGGATGAGACTTTTTCGAGGGCGGCAGCGATAGAAATATGTTAATCGATAATAATGAAACGCGACAGCGTCATCCCTTTCGGGTAATGGCGCGATACAATATGCGCCATCACGACTACGCGAAATAATCCCGATAAAACGAGCCGTGAAATCTCCTAACCGAGACAAATCCGGACAGATTACGGAAATCGCGAATAACTTCATCGAGGTGGTCCATCCGATAATCAGATCCATCCGCGGCGGCGGCAGCGCGAGCGGAAGCTGCGAGAAAAGAGAAGAAGAGAAAAAGAGAGAGAGAGAGAGAAAGAGAGCGAGAAAATGGGAGAGATCGCGTCCGCGCTCGGAATCCTCTCGAGAGAGGGTGACAATTCTCTTTCCTCGATACTTCGCCGCTCGTTCTCTCTCTCTTCCGACGTCCGTCCGGCTGCGTCTCTGTGTGCACGTTTTCGTGCGATACGCCGTGTTATCGTTTGCATTGCAAATGTGCAACCCACTCCGCCCACAGTCAGACACACTGGAGAACGATGCCTGAGCGTGCACGTTTTACGATGAAATCGGCCGCGTGTGCGAGTTCGATGCTATATCCGAGGCCCGCGTCGGATGAATCACGGCACGGCAGACAACTCTAACGATGCGACCCGCGTAGGACGGATGGATTTTACGCCAGGCGTTGCTTTTTTGGAACATCTTACCTTGCTTCAACATTAATGAGATGTATGGTAGAAGATTAATCCCGCCGGAGCGGCGTAATCGCGAGGACCGAAGAGATGTCGCGCGCAATACTTTTTCTTGCAATGTTAAGAATGTAAATTCTTTCGAGAGCATCTAAATCTTTTTGTTTTTTTTTTCTCTACAAGAGAATTTAATTATAACTATTATTTTTTTGTATTTCTTTATATCTTATTTAAGACATTACTTATTAGTTCAGGTCATTATTATTATATGTAGCTCATGTATACGTAGGAATTTAATATCTGCCAGTAGTATCTGTAAAATTTTAATGCATAATCTCGACAATAATTACTACTTGAAAAATACGGCAACGTATAATGCGGCAGTAACTAAGTAACATAAAAAAAAAGGTGTTTCAATTAAAGATAAAATGTGAGATAAGTTTTATTTCACGTTACTAATATTGCACTTCATGCAGACGGATTATGGCCTCGGATTTTTCTGTAGCATAGAAAAGGCCGAGTCACCCTGTCGTGCGCTGGTCACGCTAGTCGATCGCAATGGAGAGAGCACAATGGGTGAGGTCCGTAAAGAATCGTTGCGATCTATCATATTATACGTCACAGTTTTCTATACGTCGCACGCAGTCTTCTAGTAAAAGCGGCTGACAAAGTATCTCGAGTATACATTTCTATCTATATTCGAGGGGGAAGCAGAAGCGGCCTAGAAATCGGTACTTTCTTTATTTTGATCTGTATTTTGCAACAAGATTTTTGTTACATGTAAAATTAACACATGTTACATTTTTTTTTTTATGAAAACGATTATTAATAAAAAAGATAAAAATAACGGAGATTATGTAAATAATATTACAAATGCGATTACAATTGAAGAAAGCTTCTTATTGCATTTCGCGCATCAGAATTTTATGTATTAACAATGGTCTAAATATTTGATATTACGTCATTGATCTAGGCCAACTTTTGCATCCAGATGAGGAACGATCGATTTATGAATCATGCAGTCACTTCAATGATTGATGAAAGGAAGAACGAAAAGAGGGGAGAGGGAGGAGACATTAGGAACCCTAAAGAGGAACGACGATCGGTCGATTCTTCGTTACAAATTCTGCACAATCATATTCGAGCAAATAATTCGTTAAGGCCTCCTCGAGACTCGTTCGTTAGGATAATTAAAATAAATTCAAATGACTTTCTTGTCCCCTGTCTTTGGTGTCACCATCTCTTCGTCCTTCTCTCTTACCTACGAGACGAAAATCCGAGTTCCTTAAATCCGTTGATTAGCGCAAAAATCTGCTTACAGATTAAGCGTGGAGGCTTCCGAACTCTCACGAAAGAATGCCATGAAGAAGGGCGGCTACCGGCAGAAAGACGAAGTGGAAAGGGAAACGGAAGAGAAGCTTTGGCGAGAGGGTGAGTGCTTTAATATCTTAAGTAAACCTGGCTCAGGGTAAAGAAGAAAAAAATAAGTTGCGCCAGACGAGAGAGTCGCGGGAGAGAGAGAGACTCCGAGGGGGTTACGCGAAAACACGGTCGACGAATTAAAATACTGGCGGACAGGGGAAAGAGATTGCGGGAACGAAGATTGCCTAGAGTTCGAATGGCAATCGGAAGTAAACATTATTTTTCGTAAGTAGAAAATAAGATATTAAAATAATATATTGACAGTGATATATAAGGAGTAAATAATTATCATTCTTTTCGTGAAGCGTTTTCTCCTATTGAAATATTATCTGAAATTGCACAAAAATATATAATATATATTGCGATCATTCGCAACAAGTCACAAAGTATTTGTGACTCGTACATGTTATGACGACACAGAATATAAATTTGCAATAGAAACAACGGCTTTTACGCTCCTTTGTCGCGTCCTTACGACACTCGTTAAGGTTTCGCGTTTGCGAGAAAAAAAAGTACAGAGGGGACATTAAGAAGCTGCTCTCGCTCCCTTCAACGATGAGAGAGGAAAGAAAGAAAGAGCGTGGTTTTCTTAATGAGAAGTACAGAATAAAGCTTTCTTTGCGTCTCCTTTTGCCAAACCGCCTCTCGTCCGTCCTATCCACCCTTCCCGAATAGCATTCACGGAGGAGTCGAATCGGATTCGCGACTTCGAAAGGCCGGGACCGTGTAGACTTTTTTTCCGAGCCACGAGCAGCCGCGCTGAAATGCTTCTTGTGTAAGTAAAAATCTAAAGTGACTACCGAGATCTAAGTTTTAATTAGTTTATCTTGGCCGCGTGGCCATTGAATATTTATGAGCCATCGCGGTCGCTCGCTGGCGCGGAGAAACGAAGGGAGAGAGAGAGAGAGAGAGACTGAGAGAACGATGAGGGAGCGTATGCGAGGGAGATGGTAAAGGGACCCTTTGGCCACGTTACTACGGGGGCTCGGAGGGACCGAAGGATGTCGCCGCTGAGGGGGCGAAGAATGAGATTTCGGCGAGCGTGGAAAGGAACCGGCTGCGGTTGCTGTCATCCCGCGGGATTACGATTTTCGCTCTCGACTTTGTCAAAGATGCGCCATTCCGGTGGACGTAATTACATTTGGAGCATCAAAATTCGTGCGATGCAGATATATATATATAGAGAAGTGTGGAGACGAGAGATCAATTACGGGGAACATTTAAGAGATAGAAATGTTTGGTGGTTTATATATTAAATGTTATTTGTTAGAATTTATTTAAAAATGAAATTAATGTTAATTTTAATAGATAGAAATAGATCTTTATGTTTCTGTTCTTCTGTATATAATTACATTTGTATTTAGTAGCAAAAGTAAGTACGATGAAAAATCGCAAATGATGATGGAGAAAATCGTAGGAAATAAAAAGAGATAAACAGGGGCGGGACGGCCGATGGTCAGGGCGGAACTCTACCTCCGCGAAATTTCAGGGAGGTTTTCAGAGGAAGAAGAATCTATAAGCCCATAAATCTGCGAGCAGACGGGCTGGAGAAAGAGAGGGAAAATCTTCTCGAGAGAAAGAAGGCGGGCGCGGAATCGGTTGCACGAATTTATAGCGGTCGCTGTAAAAAACAGAAACAGAATACCGTGGAATTTTTATTTCCAGCAGTTGCCGAGGCAATTCAAGAGACTGTCAGATTAGCAATATCCTACTGATCCTGAAGAAAATGAATGGTCAATTGATATATTAACATTAAATGATGGGTTATAATTTCATAACGATAAAGAACAAATTTTTTTGAGAAATTATCAAAGATAATTACTTATGTAACAAATATGTTTAATAAAATAACTTTAAAAACATTCACATAACTTTAAAATTATGTAATATGATAAACTGAAAATGTGCGTATAAAAAGAAATTTAAATATTATATATTATATTTAAATATTAAACATTATAAATATCACGCTAGATATAATTAAAAATAAAATTTTATATTATACGTTACAATTCTTAAACATATGATTTACGACAAATTATAAACGTACCAGTCGCGTTTGCGATGCTTAAAGGACGTTAACATTGCCGGCTATGATGGGGAATCACGGGTGAGAAAAATCCGTTCGATTAAGTCCTCTCTCGAGCCCATTTGCGGGTGTCATCGTTCTTGTGTGTATATCCGCGACACGTTTATCCACACAGCAGCGCACACGCGCGTTTAACGCGACTAGATGCGTTACAGATTGTCGATTCATATTTACATTTTAATAACTCGTCCCTTCCACTTTCTCGCCTTTCCGTTGGTGTTACGCTTGCGTTGGCGCGAAGCCCCGCTAGTTTTCTTACTTTTCTCTCATCTGATGCCTATGATTATTTCAATCTTTTAGCAAAGTTATATGTATGAAACACAACATTTTTAATATGATTATTAATATCGATGTTTCATGCAATTAATATTAATATTATTAAACGTAATGATGTAATATATTTACATTTAATTTCGAACAACTTAATATTAATACATTACATGCTGAAATAACGTTTTTAAATAACATTATGTTTTCTGATTCGTAAATTTTGTTGTATATAAGAACGAAAATGAAATATCTCTTTATTTTCTAGATAAATTACCATTTTTCGCAATACACTCATCGGGTGCAAAAGACGCTCTATTACTTTTTCTTGACTTTTGCCAGCCGATCTATTCTCACGTGTCTCTCATCCCTCTCGCCACGCTATTCCTTATTATTATCTGCCTTACCTTTGCAAGCCATCTTGAGACGGTAAAGCGTGCAAGCGGGCCTACGAACGGCGCCGGCGACGGCGGGGAAAGCATTTAAATTTAAAAGGATCTAAGTTTGGAGTTTTAAGCGGACCAAAGAAAAAGTTTGCCGTCTTCTCGCGCCCCACGTCCCGCATCGGTCGGGTATTTGCATGAGAAAAGTGTTCTACGATTCTTTCGATTACACACTCGCGACGCGCCGTGTGCCTGTCGAGTTAGCTCACATTCTAGAAAACTCTTTGAGAGGATCCGTGGTAACGATGAACTTTTCAGATAGATGTGACACCGTACACGTGTTCCATTCACACCAGAAACAGCCGAACGATTCGCTCCGACGAAGCGACATGTTCGATCCCTTTTTACCTCTCCTTTCAAATTTTTCTCTTCTTCTTCAATTGTGGTTGATTTTAATGTTTCTCGGCTTGACGATGTTGCGCGGTCGATTAAATCTCCCTGAAATAACTCAACGAGCGATAAATCATTTAAAATTCACAACACGCATAAAACTTTAACTCGCAACAGCTAATTAATAATTAGGCAAGCTAAGAGCATTTTCGTCAATCAAACTCACAAATTATCAATTACGTGCTCATAATTTTCCCTAACTTTTATTAAAAATTATATTTTTATTAAAAATAAATGCGTGTAGAGTGAGAGAAATGAGAGTGATGAGAAAAAGTACACTTTTTTTAGTTAAATATTTTACAAAATTTTATTTAGGAACAAAAGGAATCCGTTTTTACGCGCGCAATTTCTCAGAAATCGATGCTTTTTTTATTTTTATTGCACAGACAAATATGTATATTTCATCCATAATGCTTCCCCTCTGTTCTCTTCTCAAGACCACCGCTTCCCGATGGAGGTTGATATTGGCGGTTGATTATCAATTTTCTACCAATTTGGTTCCACTTGTAGCGGCGCCGGCTTTTGTCCCGCTAATCACCCCTTGGCTCCCGCTTTCACCCCCCGCTGGGTACATCCGATCCGCTTTGCATATTACGACACGATATATCTCCACCATTGTACACGAGTTGACGAGTCTCGTCCAATGTCACGTTCCTTTTCTCCCTCTAACAATCAATTTTTTTATTCCCCCGACGCGATGGGGAACGTGATATTAGAAATAATTTTTTTTTAACAATAACGATCGCGCGCTTTGAATAAATCGAGAGTGTTTCAAAATTATGGAAAATTTCATCGTATCGTATTTAAATAAGATATACTATTTTACAAATATCAGACAATAGGAACATTCACAGGTTGAAGAGATACTAGTATAAGAGAAGTATTCGAGAATCATAATTCCGTCTGCAAGTATTTTATAACAGAAAACTGGTGCATCGATACGAAATGTGCCGCGACCGATTCGGCGCTTCCTCTCAGAGAGTCGAAGAACGTTGCTACAGTTTTTCGCGAATTAAACACGCGGGGAGAGCGCGCGCGCTCGGCAAAACAACAGAGGGATCAAACGTGGACGCTTATGGGATCAGCGATCTGAAAACGTTGTGTTGTTTCAGGTGAGCCAGCTCTCACGCGCCACACCCTGTTTTCCGCATTGAAATCATCCCCCGTACCTGCACACATACACGCACTCTCGCAGTGCCCAGTCGGTCGCGTTTCCTCACTACGACCGATTGGAATTTTGAAATTGTTCTCTCTAGCGCAAAACAATTTTTCTAAAAAAAAAAAGGCAAAAAAGCAAAAAAAAAATCAAATAGAATGCGACAGCTTGGTGTAGCCTCGATGCGTTCGATTCGAGAACAACCGCCATCGGTGAATATTTTTATTCGGATATTGCCGGAAGACTTCGCATTAAAAATACATTATTCTGATTTTAAGAGGATAATTTTATATTACGGTAAAATAAAATCTTAAAATCAACATCTGGAAAAGTAATTTATAAATTTCATAATTGTATTTAATAAGAAATTTATTACTTTTACTGCTACTTGCTAAACGATTTTAAAAGCATGTCAACATAGTGTAATATTGGCATTATATCATAATATACTATTGAACTTTCAACAGTCGTAATTCACGTAACTTGTACATTCTTTGCTACTGCAAGGATTGAATCATGGGGCGTGTAAACGAAAATATGGGCTATTTTAGATATGGAAACAATTTGAATTTAAAATCGCGGAGATTTAGCCGACAGGATAAGGACTCTTTGTTTCCGCATGCTTAATAAAAATGTCGGCAAGATGATGATACGGCGGTGTATATCGCCAGTCCTGCTCTAAATTCCGCCGAGTTGTCGGCAATAAACGGTGTATCACTGTTTTCTCGGCACATTAAGCGGTGGTAACAACTATCGGCGGTATTTTTCGCGCAAACTTAAGAAAAACGAATTAAGTGAAATAAACATTGTACTTTCGTAATGGTATATCACGATATCGCAGGCAATAAAAAACGGAAGTAAAACAATGAATCGTTCTCCAAAAATATATTTTGCATCCAGCAGTGTAAAACATGAATTTGTATGCTCCTTTTGACTCGCAAATTTATCTACGTCGATAATGTCGATAATTCATCATGCACGTTGTAATTCGGCACGATAAATTCCGGTCGTTGCTTTACACGTGATAATTTATATTCCGGAATTTTATTAAATCGGGAAAAGAGAGAAGGGGAGAGAGAGGGAGAGGGACAGAGAGAGAGAGAGAGAGAGGGGGGGAGCAAGACAAAGAGAAAAGCAGGGAGCAGAGTGTGGCCCGCCCGCTTATTAAACATCGGGACGTTAAATGGACGCTGTGGCACGTATCAAATCCGCGCTCGAAGGAGGAGAAGCAACGATATATTTAACAATACCGTGGTGCCACGGAACCGGGACATGATCGTTTTGTGACACCGATGACCAATCGGCGCGAGAGGGAGGCGAACGCGCCGGTAATGGGAAAGCCATGCACGCCGGTTCGATTCGCGCCACCTGCATAAAATTAACTAGCTCGCTCGCTCGTTCGTTTTAATTAACGAAACACACAGAGAGGGCATCGGCACGGTACGTCGATCTTCCCGACACCGTTGGAAATGCAACCGCTCGGCCATGCACGGGGAGTCCGGAATTTGTATTGTCAATCATTTTTGTCGCGTACTTTATCGGCGATACGCGACATAAATCGACGGCGATTACCAAAACGCTCGCATTATAATACATGAAATACTTTTCATATTCATTATAATATATTAACCCCTTTTCAAATTTTTATAACCGCTATATGCTTTTGTTAAGGATAAATGATTACTTTTTAATTCACTCAACAGTTATTTAAACGTTGAAACGTTAATCTATTATATTTTGATGGTAAGCGATTTTCTTATTATATCTAGTTTTCACGATTGAAGTTCAGCTTTCCCCTTCGTGAAAATAACGATATAACGATTTAACAATTACAGTAAGTATAATAGTAATGTTAATTTAACAATTATACATCACGTTATTAATTAGTTTTAATTGTATGAGCAAAAGGAATCCTCTTCATTTATTTAGGGATCGTAAATGATTACGGGGTAAGGCCGAAGTATACGGATTGGATCGATGGCACGATGATGTCTCTATCCTCGATGAGGCTGCCAACGGTCCATTACGTGTGCGACGATGCAACACGTGTGCACGTAGATGCGCTCGTTCGCGTGTTAGGGCACATAGGCGCCACACGAGGCATGCAACAAGCCCACGGGTCACACGGGGTCAGCCAGTCACGGAGTTAATTAGACGCTGCGCTTCGGCGGCCGCTCACGTGGCACGAGGCCCCGATATCAATCTCCCCTCCACGCTCTTAAATGGACCACGGGAGCGTCCGGTTTTCTTATAAGATTCCCACCTCTTTCTCACTCACTTCTTCGCTCTTCTTCCCCGTGTCTTTCATCTTCCCTCTAACGCATCTCGTGATTTGTAGAAAACATGAGACATTTAGAATATGGGAAACGATCCAGTCAAATGCTCAAATTGTATCCTATATTAAAAATTTTTTATCACAGAAATTAATTAATTATGCGTAGAGAAAATTTTTTGCTATAAAAAAATGGATATTAATAATTTTGCCCTTCTCCACTTTGATTACTCCGCTTAATTCCGTGACTGTATGGCCTCGAGAATAAGGGGAAATGAGAGGCTTCTTCTTTTTTCATCAATTCGAGATCTTCGCTTTCTCAGTTCTTTTAACACGTACGATCTTTGACTATCTATAATTAATCAGCACACATTTATACGAATTGATTACATCACTTCCTCAATTTCCTTTAGTTTGATGAGGGATTTTGTAATCGAAATCTACACACGCGTTTGTTCTCTTTCTTATTTGACCGTAAACTTTGTTAATACATCATTGTTAATTGATATTTTAAAAGAAAAGATATATGATTATTAAGGTTATTATTATATATTTACTCTAAAAAGAATTCTTTTTCGAAATTCAGTACATTAAAGTTATTTAATTAAATTTATTTGATAAAATTTAATGGCAGCATATTTTTAATTGCATAAAAATAAAATCGATATTTGACGGATTAATAGAAATAGAAATAAAAATCTCTGAAACTAATAGAAGAGATAAATTACATCATTTTTGTTGTTGATTATCGAGAATCTTCTCGAAAGCACAAAGCGGGATAAGATTTCGCGATGCTCGTCGTCGAGGAGGACACTTCATTAAGACGAGCGAGATAACAAGGTGATGGCGACGATAGGATTCGAAGAATGCCGAAGCTGCTTCGTCGCGCGGATTCGTTTGGATTCGGTGTTGAGGATTTCGCTTATTCGCCTTTGCTGCCAGTGAACGTGCGAAAGCTACTACTACTCGTCGTGGAGCAAAGAGATAGCGAGATTGAGAGAGAGAGATTCGTCGGGAATCGCGGGCGCAACAACGGGAGGAAGAGAGGCAGAGGGCGAATTCTGACGGAGGGGTTGCGGATACGCCGCCACCCCTGCCGGGTCGTTGGAGATGGAAGCAATAGAGATCAACTAGTATGCAAATCGCATGTAAATATCGCTCACTCTCCCGTTACCGAAGTAAGCGAAGCCTCTCGTTTCTATATCTCGTTCTCTCGATACGTCTTTTTCTCTCGTTTCCATTGCACTTGTTCGTTTCTATCCGACACCCTCTGTTTCTCTCTTTCTCGGTCGCGGAGCGCCGAAGAGAAGAAATCAAAGCCAGGACAAAGTAAGCGCGGACGAGGTCGTGACGGAATTCTTCCTCGTCCGTTCGTTTTCAACCCCTCGTCGAAGTCGAGTATCGCCAAGCCCTCTACTGATATTCGAGTTTTTCGACTCGCCCCGATATCGGCGAATTTACGAGACACCGTATGTCGTTGGCGTTCAATATATGGACGATGATAAAAATAGTAAGTTCCCGTTTTTGTGGGAAGCGTGTTTTCGGCGGTTTAAATGGATGTTTCTCTTTTTTATTTTTAATATATTTGTCGAACATTAAGTTCTTTATGAATGATATAAATAAGAATGAAGAAGTCAAATTAATTTTGTAAAATTGATTTTATGAAATGGAATATTACAAGAAGGCAAAGTCAGAAAAGGACTAACTTTTCTTCAAAGTCTACAGAATAAAATTTATTACATTTTAACACAACTTTCCATGATAATCGGACGATATTCTTACTATTGTTATCCGTAGACGTAAACTAGAGCTATTTTCGACAACTGTGACATAATACCTCCGACGACAATGTTGAGTATTTCTGCCATCAGTATAAAGTTTTCCTCTATTCTGCTAGAATTTCAAGAAAGCAGACATGCAATTTGATTAACTTATAGAGATCATCTTTTAATTCTAAAAGTTTTATATACGAAAGGATTCCTGTAATTGTAATTCCAGTTAACTTTTTCCAACTTTATATGCAGATGATAAGATTTACATATATAGAATTATACATAAGTCACGCGTTATCGGAATATATAAATATAAATGATAAATTCAAAATTCACGTCTTAAAAATCATTATTAATAATTTGTAAGAAAATTTCAGGGCTTTGGGGGGGGAAGGGGCAAGGTAAGGCGCTCAGGCTATTTTACAGGCAGGGGTGTTAGACGTATTTCGAACGTATTAAAGGGCCGTAAGCTTCCGGAAAGGGTTACGTGCCGATTACGTGCGCTATTTGCATATTGAACGCGTCGCGAGGCAGAACGGCGTGCTAATTTCCTCGGCTGGCTTGAGAAAAAAATCGAGGATACTCGGTAAGCTCCTCTAGCACGGGTCTTAGCGCGCGCCAGTGTTAGTCGTGGAATTATATGATGACTTCTGTCTTATTTGGGGCGGCATCGTCCGCGTTGGGTATGAGAGGCCAGACTGGAAGGGGTGGGACAAGTAAGACCTCTCTAACTCCTCAGGTATTTTCATCCTATATTCTCCGGCCTTTGCGCGTACCGGCGGTAGGATTACTTCGAGAGACCTCGAGAACTTCTCCCTTTCTTACCTTTCTCGAACCTCTCGGCTTCTACGCTCCTATCGACGCGCTATTCCTTCTCACATTACCATTCTCAAAATTCTCGATAAATCGGGATTTTCGTTGGAACGCCTCGGCAAAGTATTACTGTAATGTTAACGGCTGTGATAGCTGCGTTAATTAATTTCCGCTGTAGAATAAAAATAAACAACTCTTGCAATATCTTAAATTTATCATTATTATTATTTCTTCATTTCGAGAGTATTATGTATATATTTTTTAATATTTATTTTTGACGGCAAAATGAATCATTTAATCTATTTTAATCTCTTAATTCTGCTTCTAATTTTTTAAGACATTGTTTCATTTTACTTTCTCATTCTTAGATAATTAAATTTTAATGATACTTAGCGATAAATTAATCGGCAATTAAGAATGACTTTGAACGCGACGATGACTCGAGCGGTGCAACAATGAGCGCAGATGTTCCTGAAAGAGAATGTCAAGATTCCGAAATAGCGGAACGATACTTACAAGTACGGATTCGGCAAAGAGACCGCATTTTCTATGCAAAAGAGTTGAAAACGCGGTTTGGCGGGTACTGCGCGGCCGACGGGGGTGTGTAGCGGTTGCAGCCGACGGCACGTTTTAATAATGCCTTCTCTCTGGTAGGGTGGAACGAGGAAGAAGTTTAACGAAGATTGTGCCAGATACTTTTAATTGCTATTCCTCCCTCCGCCGCCGTCGCCGAGACACCGTCGTCTCGTCGTCGTCGTCGTCGTCGTCGTCGTCGTCGTCGTCGTCGTCGTCGTCGTCGTCGTCGTCGTCGTCGTCGTCGGGCAACGGACGATGCCGGAAAATGAAGGGAGAGCCGGAAGACTGCAAACCGCCCTCTCCTCTCTCGTCGGTTTCCATCCCGTTGAGTTTTGTACCTCATCTTTCCCCTCTACCACTTTCCAGCTTTTTTATCCCGTGGACCCTCGTGATTTTATCGTCCTTGTATCCTCTCAACTCCCGTCCGCCGAAGAGGTTTGTTATTTCAGCGGCGGATAGGCGACAAAGGAATTAATCGGGTCGTCTCACCCTCTCTCTCCTCTTCCTTTTCCTTCTCCTCCCTTTTGGAGATCTCGCGGGTACTCTCTCTCAAGTGCCGTCAATTAAATTGAAATGTTAAAAACCAGAAATAAACTGAAACGCTACTCGAATGTACCGAACCTCTCGCGGTTTTTCTCGCCAATGTCCTGTCACGGATTATCGTTGATCTGTATGCTAATACTAAGGGATGAATTAGGGATGGAACTAAAAAAATAGATTAATAATCATACATTAATAATTGTATAATTATTGTATAATTATATAATAATTAATAATTATAATTATATTAATTGTTTCTCAATTACATTACAAATTATAACATAGTCTCATATATTTTTTTGTCTGTAAAATAAATGAAAGACTAATATCATTTGCGATATGAAAAAAAATTTAAATATGCAAAGAAAGCGATTCTATATCGAGACTTTACAAAAATTCTGCGGACTCTGGACCACTTCACGTATCACGATTGCACCATGCGGAACCGGGCGGAACGACTTCAGTGCGCACAATGCAGCGAAGGCTTACGACGGATATAATGTGAAGTCTAAAAATCAAAACACATTAATCTCGGGCACGTGGCGCGGGTCGCACGCTGGTAACAAAACAGCGTGTACCCCGCCCCACGTGGCCAGCATTGACGTACCCGCCATGTCAGGGGACAACAGTCACGATGATGCTTAAATCGTCCAACTATTTATACTATTTATCATCTTTCTACTCTAAACAGAAAATATAGTGCGTTACGTAATATACATTACGTTTATTTCATGAGCGGCAAGGCGATATATAAAAACGTAACCGAGTATTAAAAATATATGATTTCTGCTTCTGAAAGAAAAACTGCTTTTTCCGAGTTAATTACTCAAAAGTTATTTTTTCAAATAATATTTAGTAAAATGAATTGATAAAAATTATTGATTATTTCGAAAATTTTGATTATATAGCATAGTGAATGTTTCTTGCTGCCAGATATAGATTTCAAGCAACTGCGGCGAATCGATCTATCTAATCTGCCAACGAATCATGAATCCTGGAAAAACTGACAGGATTAATACACAGTACGAGAATCGGAACGCGAACTGTTCACGATGTGCGATTCTCTCCCTTAGACCACGTGGATCTTTATGAAGCACCCTATACTATCCCTGTATAGTTCTCTTATCCCGATCGACAATGTCAAAGGGAGGTATTTAGCAATGGAGGATCAATTTATCGGGGTGTGATTTTCTGTAGTCGAACGGTCTGTTCATTTGTGCGCACACTACAAAAGGATAGGAATATCGAAATACATTAAAAATGTTGAAATTTAAACGTAATATAAAAGAAGGATAAAAAGTATAAAAAAATGTAATAATAATAAATCAGAATCAACCGGAAAGTTGTAGTGGAAAATGATAATTATTATGATATTTAATTTCTGCAGTTAAAATAAAATTTTATTTTAATGATAAGCATTTAATAATTATAATGCAATGAGATTTTCCCTGACCAAAAAATATCTTCTTTATATTTTAATTATGCATTGTAAATTAACTTTTTTACATTTAATATAGAGCTATAAGAAAAGTATCAAATTAAATACTATCTGCAATATTAGATACAATCGATTTTTTATTTATACATAAAAAGTAATACGGTGATTTATGTAACATGTTTATTGCAGAAAAGTGTCTATAACCCGGCAAGGAACACAATTATTACATATCTACTGTAACATTTCTATTGAATATATTGTATAAGATTTAAAATGGATTTATTGACGAGTTAAATTAAGTCTAAAGCGACGTTTCCTCTTCCTAATAAATGGCGTGAAAAATCAATCTTTAGATAAGTACACGAAATGGATATAATATTGCGTGGTTACCGCTGCGCGAATCTTCTTTTCCGTGCACGCACGTACGCACGGAAGATGCATGTGCGGCGCTTATCTAATTCAATTTGGCAATATCATGCCCATTGAGAGAATAAATGATTACCGCGAAGATATGAAGTTATCTGGTCCCGCGGGATGCGTAAATTGCCATTACCCGCTATTCCCGGCCGGAAGAGAGAGAGAACGCCCGCGGGTTTTTAGGGGCCCCACCCGGCTTCGGAGATCTTAATTATTAATCGCACTCGTTCATCAAGCCAATCGGCAACGCCCGCCCGTCGGCTATATCTCAGATACAGCGAGTACCGCCGAGTACGTCGAATACCGCGCCGCCGAATACGGTAATCGCAGGAATTCGTCTGTTTCCTTGCGATCGTTCCTTCATCGGTGATTTATGGCATAAGCTAATGGGATAAAGTGGAAGAAAGAGAGTGTGCGTGTTTAAGGAAAACGCGTATTTAAGGGAGTTGCGCAATAAGGATGATGATACATGGTAAAAAAGATGCATTAAAGTCTCGTTAGGAACTGCTTTGGATCTTAAAATTAAGTTTGCGCACAGAAACGGAGTGTGTTATTACTTAGACTTTATAAAATCTTTTTAAACGGAACACTATTTCTAAATTATAAATTTTAGCAATTAATTTATCAATTTACAACTTTGATAAAAAAGTTTATCACATCGAATTTATTCACTTTGTGAATAAGTTAAATCCAAAGCTAGTTTAGCTGAATTAATCACGCATAAAAATTATTTTCTGCATCTAGCTGTATTATTGTACTCAACTGCACAATAATAGAATAGAACATATCATTTACTTATGGGCAGGTATATAACAGTTAGATAAAAAAAATTCGTTTTCATATTATGTCTTTGTAGACAAACATAATTTTTATATATATTGTATATAAAATGGTATAAAATAATGATTTATTGGAACGTCAAATCAAACAATCAAATAGGCGATTCTCGGCAAATCCGAGCATTGCGCGGCGATGACGATCAGGGGCTAAGTTTCGTGGATGAGGGTGGGACGAAGAGGGGTGGGAGTTGACTGTGGCAGGCTTTTCGGAGGGGTGCTGATGGAAAATCGTGACGGTAAGAGGGGGCGCGAACAATGCGTCGGAGATTTAGCGTGACACTGACAGTGTAAAACCAGTTGGTGCGTTCGTTGAACGATCAAACGGCTCGAGAAGAAAAATCATCGACGCGGCTACTCGTCATTTTTTGTAGCGTGATTCGTAGATAGATTTTAATTAATTTAAAGTTTCTTTGATTTCTTTTTTAAATCCTTTTAATCATCATTATTTCTCTTATTTTCAGTTATATTAATTTAACAGTCAAACAAAATATATAATAATAAAAATTTGATTTTTATAATATCTTTATTATAAAAATTTTAAAATTCATTTAAACTTAAGATTTATTTAAATCTTATTTTTAAATCTTACTTTAATCTTCGCTTTATGCTTTTTTTTAAACAAATTTTATGAATTTTGTTCGAAAACGACAAAAACAAATCGTCTTTACATTACCAGAAAATTAGCTGAACATTTTTTAGAATTTTTGACAGTAAAAGGAGTGAAAAAAACGAACTAGCAGTATCATCGATCAATTTTTTACTTATTTCGGGCGCGACACCCCGATTCACAAATCTTCTCCGCTAAGTACGGGGTTCCGGGTGAGGGATCGAGGGGGCTGTGGACCCCCTCGTTGTCCCGATCATGCGTGAAAAACAGAGGGGTCCATTGTAAGCTCGTCCTGTGGCTAATGCGACTGTCGTCGTCCTGACGAAACCGGGTGCAAGCAGGACCTCGCAGGCGAACATTAGCCAACGGTCGTTTACCTCGAAAATCCTTCCGTACATCGGGTTCTGCCTAGTTGCAAGCGAAATTTTTTCAGCTGTACTTTCGCACGAAAGTCGAGAACTCTTCTTACGAGTCACGCGTCCGAAAAGTTAAATGATTAAAATTTTTAAGAACTGCATAAAGATTGAAAAGAAGTCGATTTACGATTGATGTTACGCGCATCGAAAAAGACAATTTTTAAATTACTTAATATTTGAATCATTAATACTTACACCTTAAAATTTATATTATTTAATAATTAGAAAAAAAATTATTGAAAATACATTTGATCTTATGTATTCAAAATAAAGTTGTTTATTAATTTATAATACACACTGAGATCTGGCTTTTTTTTTCTATTCGAGAGTTGTATTAATTTTTGTTTTGCGTGGTTAATGACTCATAATCGACATGTTCTTCTATTTTCTCTTTTTCTTTTTTTTATTAAATTGAATAAAGTTTAATTCAATTCTGGATGTAAAATTCAAACAATATCAAAATTTCCTGACAGAAATAAATTACAATAGAGTAAGGATTATCCTCTGATGTGTTCTCGTTGTATAAAATATAAATATATTATTCTCCATATTAAGTCGCGACCCGCAGATTCCTCGTGGCAAAAAAATAAAACGCCACCTTATTTCTGGTTCATATCTGACTTATACTGTACTCGACGTGGAGGAGGAGGGAGTGTTTCGGCGTAGAGCCGGTTGTTCTTTTAACGCGGCTTTAGGGGGTCCTTTATGCTGACACAAATATCGCTTATGCCGACGTCGCGCCGCTGTTTTGGTAACCCATCGAGCATTGTGCCTTCCAAGGCCGTGTGTACCAAACACCGAGTTCTGTGTACCCAGCAAACACGGCCGTCACGTGGCATCCTGATCCCTTCCGCAGCGGCGCGGAGTCGCGGGCCTCCCCTTTACGGATTTACGCAACGGCCGCGGCCCGGCGTTTCGGTGTCCGTAGCCAGGCGAAGTCTTTCTTCCCGGATAGATACCGAGAGCTTCATTCACGCGGGGGGTGAGAGGTCTGTATCTCCCCGTCCTGGACCACTCGCAGAGCACGACGGGTAGCAGCAAACACACGTGCGTGCGCCGTACTCTTTGCGTCAGCTTTGTTTGCATCGCTCGCCCGAACGAGCAATGATCTTCGATTGACGTTGGATAGGATTGGAATTGATTGAAATGGCTGGAAAACGCGATACAAAATTGTAAAATTATTTTTTCACTCTTCCACACAATCGAATAATATTATTAATATTATAATAATATTATTTTTTAGTTTTATATAATATAAACATATTATATAAAACTAAAAAATAAGGGATAATTTTAAACGTATAAGATAATTAAACTTTTAAAATTTTTAGAGTTAATTTTTATAGGACTATGATGTATTTTGCATCGTATAATTTCTGTTACAAATTCTAGCGATGGTAAATTACTTCGCTAATAATGCTCCATTATACATTCGTAAAAATGAAAAGTAGCTAGTCATCCAGAAATTCAGCGAATGGTACTTGCAATTAAATTGAATTGTGTCTAATAAAAATAAAATGGCTTGTGAAGTAGATATGCGGCGTTAACGAAGGATTTGCGCTCGTCCCTCTTCTGTAATAGTGATTTAAATGGAAGAGATTAGAGGATTAATATAACAAAATTTTTATGCTAACGAGTTGCGATCTTTATGACTGCACCGGCAGATAAATACATTTCGCGGTTCGCTTTTAACCATCTTTGCGGAAGAAAATCTAAGGGAAAGAAGACGCACGCGGAATCTTACTGGAAAGTGATAAATAACGTCGTCACGCGGCAAAATCGTCCGTAACGGAGGGTTCTCGAAAAGGGCACACGCCATTACCTCCGACGTGTCTACGGAGCGTCAAACTACTACGGCTACAACCACGAAAAGTGACGTCGTCGTCGACGATGGTGGCTCATCATAGTGAATATTCCACTCGTATGGAAAATGATCGAAGCAAGGGGAAAGAAGCTTCATACTAGATCAGACGAGAGAGAGAAAGAGAGAGAGAGAGAGAGAGAGAGAGAGAGAGAGGGCCGTCCAAGAGAAAGGAAGAAAAGAAATGAAGAAAAGAACGAGAAGAATAGCGCGACGCCTGGGGGAAACGTTTACCCTTCGACCGAAAATGAAAATTGTATTGTTGGACACCCTTAGGAGAAGAGGGCAGAGAACCCGGCATATTATATCTGCGTTAGCGAGCGTTGCCAGCTCGCCATGGAGCTCGCGGTCAGCTCTTTTCTCTCTCGATAGTCATCAATGCGCGTCATCAATAATCGCTCGTCTGACAGCTCGGCCGATTCCAGCCAGCGGGAGTCTTTCGAGGATTTCGATTCATCCGGATCGTCCGGTAAACATCGCACGCTGAGAATGGTTACTCGCCGATTTCTAATCAAGCGCGTATGATCTCCGTGACGATTAATTATCGTGTAATAATGCTCGCGGATGCTCATCATCGCTTCGATACTTAATCTTTGCAACGTGTGATATCTTTATTATCTCTTTCGAGCATAATTGTATCTTACCTAATTATATCTTAAATATAATTAGGTAATATATAATTATATCTTAAATACTGTATATATCACGATAAAAGAAGAGGAAGAATAACGTCTGGGAAAAGCTGGAGTAGCTTTTCAGGACAACGCAAGAAATGGTCGGAATTAAGATGCGATGCACTCGTAAACAAGCATGTATCACAAACAACATATTCGTCGATCGAATAAGTAGTTTTGCTCGAAAATAATTGCGGGTACGTTAAGAAAAAGGACAGATTTAATTTTGCGAGAAGAAAGAAAACCAGAACTCGCTCGCTTTCGCCGATTCCCTCGGGCGATTTGTCCCGCTGCCGCCGAAAAGTTTAGTAATTTATGTGACTTTTTCATAGAGACAGTCTGGATATCTTTTTATATCAATGCCGGATGGTCAAAGAAGAAACTTCTTGTTGAAATGTCACAAAACGTACAGTATGTTCGCGATTCCACTAGATATTATATCTTGTGTATATGTCTCCCGAGATAAAATTTTCTAAAATTTGTACATAGGATGAAATATTTTTTAAATGTAGAAAGGCAATAAGCATATTAGTAAACGCACATATATAAATTTAAGATAAATGAAATATTTTTTATATATATTTCTGAAGGACAGAACAATAATTATCAATTCGATGATTAATTCAAAATTATCAAGTTACAAGTTGTAATTTATTATTTAAATAGCTGACAACTAAATTAAAAAACTTAAATGATATAACAAATATTAAATTTTGTAATATAATAATCCAAATATAATATAAAAATTTTTTTCTAATATTTTTTGCACCTACTTTGATAGCGCATATCTGAGTTTATTCAAAGAGAGAGAGAGATAATCGTTTCTCGAACAGTGGTGCCTTGGCGGAAAATGCCGGTGAATTTTTAGATGCAGGAGGCACCTGACGCGCTTCTATGTTCGCGTCAGGATTTCCACACGTGCTGAAGGATATTAAGTCGAAGGAGAAGGATATGAGGTGTAACGACATCACGGAAAAGAGCCAGGGGATGAAAAGAGAGCGTAGTAGCAAAGTATAGACGAGGATGCATGCTGCGTCGCGTATGTGGCATCGATCTTCATCCATCAGCCGCGTCTTCGGCTTTTGCCGGGCGAGGAAGATTCCGTTGCGGTTTATCCCACCACCAGAACACCAGATGTATCGTCGCCGATCGTGGTTGCCGAGAGAAGTTTTCGTGTCGATGTAACATTGCGATTCGTCATTGCGATAGCGTCAAGTCGAACGTGGAAAATGCCTTCACGCGCGACCGCGTCGCTTGATTTCGCATCCCCCGATCGATGAACGATTTCGATGTCGCTTGGCATCGCACAAGTATCAAGTAAAAATCCACGATCATTCCGACAGTGGCACAATACAATTATCGATACGCTTCCTTCAATTTGTAGAATATCTCTTTGTTAATGCGACATAAATGTATACAGGATTTATACACGATATTTCTCGAGCAGTCGGCTCGTTTGAGAGCGTAACGTGCTCGGCGATTGCGAGCCACGTCCCGAAGGATATCGCTTAATGAAAGCGAGCGTGCGTGCACCTAAGCTGAACGAACGTGCTGTTAGTTGGACCATTCGCTCGGCCATATCTGTCGTATCGCCTCGCGATCTCATTAATTTCCAACGGCAATAAAAGCGGGAACGGCCACGACTACACGCGTGAGAGACACGGGCACGCCCAGGACACGCGTGTGCACCGAGAGAGAAACGGCCGCGGCGAGTAGGACAGAGAGAGAGAGAGGGAGAGAGAGAGAGAGAAACGCGGGTTATGTCAGATAAAGAATCGGGAATAAATGCTTTTTGGCATTGCTCCTCTTGTTTGCCTTCGGTATTTCGCAGGGGCGGGTGGGCGTGCGTTCGTAAGGGCGAGAGACCGTGTCGATTGATGACGACGGTGATTTCAGTTCGAAGGAAGAGGGAGGAAGAGAGAACGCAGGAGTCACTCGGTGCCATTGTGAACGGCACGTGCCGCCGCGATACAAAACGAGAGAGCGGCCGTCGGCCGAGGCGTAGTCGAGCGTGGTAGTATCGAAAGAGGCGAGAGTATATCGGCAGCCGCCACCGCCGTTACAATGGTACAGCCGACGGCTCCTCCTCTCTTTCTCTCTCTCTCTCTCTCTCTCTCTCTCTTTCCGTGCGAAATATACGGACGGAATTAATTGATACCGGCATCGTGATCTGGCATCGAGCAAGGGTTACGTAAGCACCGTGGAAAAAGCGTGCCCACGTACCACGCCTGACGTCTCTCGAGGGAGACAGAGTCAGTTCCGTTCGATTTGCTCTCGCGCGTTTTCTCTCGAGACGATCACGGCGAGAGCATTTAAAACGTGCGATAACATCCCACTTACACTTCGTTAATCTTTGATTGGTGGCTCTATCAAGCGAGCACGACCGATGATCGGACGTAGCCTTGTTATCGCGATGGCAGGTGAAAAAGACCGTCGATGACATGGAAATACGAAAGAACTTGAAGAACTTTTTAGCTTTCTCTAAGGTATATGTATAAGAAATACCGGTACGAGAAATCGTTCTCATAGCACTGACAAGAAGATCTTACAAAAGCCAAGTGCGATAGTTTCGTACGAAAAGAAAATTAATAAAGTACGCTGTTTTCTTACGTCGGAAAGAGCGCGCTTATAAGAAAATGCTATTGCTGCTTCTCGCAATTTAACTGAACGTTTTCCGAGCGCATGGTAAAACGACGTTAGCAGACGAGGTATCGTTCGCTTCCATAAAGAATCAACCCACGAGGACGTTCGATCGCGAGAAACCGAGTTGCCCTCATCCCTTAGAGTACGTAAAAGCAAAGCTAATCAGGAGCGAGTCCACTTCTCGTCGCCGGCGAAAAACTCGTTACGCATTCAGCGTGGCGTCGAGATTATCATATCCCCCGGATCCTTTGACGAGGACACTCGATCCTCGATGCGAAAGACAGGAAAAATATAAAACTTGAGGAGTCGTCTCCGTGCCGGAACGGAGAGGCTCCGAGAGGCTACCTGGGAACGTCGCGCGACTTCCAGCCTAGGACGACGGCAAAGCTCGTGCAATGAATAAAAATCTTTTGAAGTATCGCTAGGCGCAAATTAACGCATAATCGTCAAACGTAATGAGACGCCAGTCGCCGGTGTCGAAGCCGGCCGCCGGAACGTTTCGCGACCCATCATCCATCCCGACGAGCCTTCTGCTCCAGGAAACTTTGATTATTTTTATAATGACTACGGTCTGTGTCGACAGACACCTTTGCCACCCCACATCGTGCTTCGTCGTCCCGTGCTCAAATCCTAACTCGTTTCTTTAAGCACTTCTTCGTCTTCCTCCACTCTGATCAATACTCTTATATTTTAATTATGTTAAGCGAGTGAACAAGATTTCTTACATATTTAATTAAAATGTTAACGTTCTTAGAAATTATTTATTATAATATTTATTTCTCAAATTTATTATTATTAGGGAAAATAATTGGTGCTTTCAACCGAAAGATTGATTATTTGGCAAAGACATTAAATCAGACTTAACTTAATTATGCAGCTCGCTTGTATTCTTGCACCTTTAACAGATATTTCTCGTTCTTTCACAAAAGGCGTTTCTCAAAAGAATACAAGCGTTAATGTCCGGAACACGTTAGACGCGCTGCATAAAAACGCAATAGATTGGAAACCGCATTTGGTTAGACGTCGATCACCCTTGTTCTGCTTCTCTCTTTTTTTCTCCCTCTTTCCCTGTCTCTTCCGTTCTTTCGCATTAACGTGTCCCTAGTATTGCACCCAGGCTATTAACTAATGCCAGCACCCTTGTTGAACGTAACGCCATACGCGCACCAGTCAGCGAGCCGATCGGCCGTCCAACCAACCAGGCAACCAACCATCCAGTCGGTCAGACAGGGTGCGCAGAACCACGCTGGTAGGACATGCTTGCTGCGATGGGACAGTTTAAGCCCTGATATATCGCCCGCCGACACTCCCAACTTCTGTCGCCGTTTCTGTAGCGCTTTTTTTGTCGCGGTGAAGCACGGGCTGACCATATGTCCACGGAAACCGAGATCCCCATCGCACGCGTTCCACGCGGATTCTCGCCCCTGTATATAGAGGATAGTTGTTGCTCGATGTTGTTTCGATGACGTCCTGGACAAACTTTGCACGAGAACGGAACCTCATCATGATATCTCTTCATAGCCGGATTCATTTTCCAACAAAGAAATGATTAGGAAATTTTCCAAACATGATAAATACAAAATAATCAGATATAAAAATATATATATATATATATATATATTATGAATTATTAAAAAACTGAAGAATATTGTGGTTTGTAGTCGTGAATTATCTCAGTCACATTGTAATTATTTCTTTCGGTCGAAATCGAATTGCCATCCCTTCCTCGAAGAGCTAACAGGAGACGGCGAATTGTTTACATGCTTGAACGATCTCTTGCGCCTTTACGCCTTTGGATTTCCGGATACGTAGGCGCTTTTAACCGAGCTTAGATAAGGCATACTGTGATGGGCTTGAGAACCCCATTTTGCACATAACAAATGATGCCACATGTTCGAGTCTTGACTCCCTCTCCTCGTTTCTCTCTCGATACACCCGACGGACCCGCGGGGTACTCAATTCGGTGCCCGAGGACGCATGGAGTTCTTGCCACATGTAATTTGTACGGTTGATACCCATCGAGAGAAAGAGAAAGAGACATAGGAAGAAAAAAGGGAAGAGATAGAAAGCATCAGGCGGAGAGAGAGACGGTGACAATTTGCACAGGACTAACTGCAGCACTGGGACCATTCTCAATGGTCGCGAATCGAATTGTTCCTACTTAGCTGTTAATGGTACCTTATGTCAGCCAACACCGAAGAGATCTTGACAAATGGCGACTAATACGAAAGATATTAACACATTTACCATTGCTTAGGGTATCATGTTTGATTCTTACGAAAATCTTGCATACTCATTAACATTATAGTTAAACAAATAACTTTAATATTATTAAATTTTTTGAATTATAAGAATAAATTATGAGAATTGTGTGTGAAATATTATTATATATTATTAAAATGGTTGCCGATTTTTTTATGTAAAAATCAATTTTATTCGAAAAATTGTTAACTCTTAAACTGACTTGTAATATTACGTTTTCAACATTTTTTAGTCGTCACTTTATGAAAAAGAAAACAAATCACAAGATATTGCGAACGATACTTATCCAAGAAAAAAACCGGCCAATAATACAGCGTAACTGATGTCGACGAACGAAGAGCCTATTGAGCCAGACAAACACCCGCTCGTCCATAGAAATTCCTTTCGACCTTCTTCTTTCATCTCATTGTCGCCGGTCAGCTGGAGTGCCACCGACTCGCAGGTGGAGATCCGTCATCACGAGTCGTTTAAAAAGACTAACCGATTGCCGGCCGTTTATCAAGTACTTACGAACGCGACGACAGAGAACGGCTGGGTGACCCTGACGTCGCCTCCTCTTTTCTTCACCCCGTTTGTCTCTTCCGCTTTCAACCTGTGCCACTAATTCTGACATATATGCGTGCGACTCACAAAAGCGCCGATCACATTCAGATGCGTTGCTTCAAGATCTCTACGAGATTCCACGCGCGAGGAAAACGGGGAAAGTTGTGAGCATGAAAATTTCAAGAGCATCAAAATGTCTCAGGAATTATTTTGTTTTGTAATGACAAATAACATCGACTGGGTGATCCAATATATAGTTGAAGTGATTCTAGAATTTGTTAACGAATTTTTTTCTAAATCTAAATCTAAAATTATGCTTTTGACGCTTTCTATTGGGGGTCACAATTTTTTTGAACTAATTTTCAAAAAGGAAATTATAATTATTCATTGATACTCATAAATATCAATCGATGTTGCATTCAGCCGTAAAATCATTGTCTGATCTGAGAAGTATATATCATTCGGGTTCCATGAAAAATAATCAGCGAGCGGATGTTGGCAATTTTTTGGCGAATGGGTAGCTCAAATATAATTCGACACATATTTCGTCACTCATTTATTATTTATATTTTTTGTAATCATTATTTTCTTTGATCGCTTTATTAAAGTATATGTGATATATACATATTTAATACAATTAAAAAGCTATTTTATATATATATTTAATTTTCTAAAACGTTAAAAAAACAACGTTAAAAATTTAAATCATTTTAAAATGTATTTTTTTGTTTAGCCCACTTGTAAAATATATTATTTAATTAATTATATTAATTCGTTATATCGCCTTTTTACGAATCACGATTTCTGTTGCGAGTTGCGACGTAACAGGCGAGCAAACTGCGAACAGTAAACAATTCCATTACATTTATCAGATAATGAAAGGACAACGATAAAACTGCAATAGCGTGTAAGCGCAAGGGAAATCTGGAGTAGTCCGCGGCCGAAGAAGGACAGTCCCTTGTAGGATAAAGAACCCACCTACTCGTGTCCTACTCGTTCTCTCCCCTTGTCATTAATACCAGGCGACTGTTACATATGGATGAGAAAGCTGAGTTAGGCTAGGACAGTACGGCGGTACGCGGAACGAGACGAAAACGACACGGGATATATAGGGAAGCAAACTCATCGACTAAAAGCATTCCGCGGAGGCGGCCGAAGTCGTTTCGGTTTATTCTCGAATCTACGCCGTTATGGAAGCTCCTCTTATTCGTGAAGAGCAGGGAGCCACTCGTCACGAAGACGAGATGGACGGAGATAAAGCGAGTGCTCTTGACGTTTACCTTCGATTTAAATTATCCCCCGCGATCCTAGAGACGCAGTCAAAAAAAAGCTTCGTTGTCCGCCGATTTCTCTTGCCGCGTCTCTTGACTCGCTTGATCTTCAAGAAAAAATATCAAGAAGTTGAAGTGCTCTTGATCTTTAATTTGAATACACTTTACGATTGATTAATTATGGTTCAAACGAGATATTTGTTTGAATTTTCCTAAAGTTGCATCACGGTGTAGTAATTCAATCGCAAGCTAATTTATTCGCAAGCTGATTTATATATGGCCAGTGACTTTGATATTTTATAAAAGTATAAAATTTGAAAAGATAATTATTATGTAGAAGCTAGCGTTATCTAAACTGTACTTACATACAAAGAACGGCTTTAATGAAATATCGAAAAATTTAACCTGATATAGAACTTGAAAGTAATTTTGTTGGAAATAATTTTGTTGGACCATCAAAATTTTCATGTAGAACATTTAAACATATTAATAAACTTCAAAATTTTTTTATATTCTAGTAATCAAATTTGAATGCTTTATATAATTATTTTGTTGGCTTAAAATAATTTTTAGATCTAGATATTTAACTCATCTTATTAGATGTTTGACTCAAATTTTTAAATCTTTCAGCAAAATTGTATGCGCTATTTACAATAACGAATTAATTGAGCTTAATTGAGAGTAAATAAACGGATTGATCGGCTGCAACTATTTCGCATTGCAGAAAAGGTTAAGCAACACAATAACTTAAAACAAGCGCGGTGCGGCGCCCCAGAATCTCGCAACCTCCGTTCTCTCCGCAGAAACGATAAATCTGCACGTACGCCGTATATCTTGGTGTCCGGTCCAAGGGGGAGTAAGCGTAATATAGGTAATGTTCTGGCTGGCTACTTAACAAATTGCTACAAATTGCGGCGAGCGTTTAGCCGTCCGGCCAAATCTGCGGCTTCCTACATTCCCCCATCGGCTCCTCCCCGTTCGCGCACGGGGGTTGGCTTTGGCTTTCGTCGGCCGAACGAACGATACGGTGATGACCACATGGTGCTCCCATATGTCCACGCTACCGCGATGGTACTCACCCTAATTTCGATCGCTGTCCATCCGCGGACTACAACGGGATGTCGGCAACGATGACGTCTGGAAGATGGAGTCGCGCGGGAGATGGAAGCTGGAAGAGGAGGCTGGATAGGCTTACGAGACATCGACAAAGGGCGATCTCGTTCCTAACGAAAACACGATGATCTCCCGGTGGAGAGATGTTGACTCGCGGGTGCGCCGATCTCGTTAAGTCACGGTAGATTGGCAGCTACAGCAAATTCGTGACGGTTCATTGACGCTGAGAGTTCACGCGGGTGCGGTCCGTCACATTCCCGACTGGCGAAATGAATGAGCACGTCGGTATAAATATCCTTGTCATCCTATCACTTTATCTTAAGCGAAAGATGATCATTTTCTAAAACAATAAGAAATTAAATCTTGATAGATAATGAAGAAATATTAACTTCCGACAACTTTAGAATAGGTAGAAATGATTATATCAAACGTGAAATTTAAATTTGGTCATTAAGATTACAACTCCCAGATGGCTCCCCGGCATATTAGAGAACTGTAATCGTTTAAAGCGATTTTCTGCTTTTGGAAAGTTGAATAATTATGCCTCGTAACGTGTTATCTTTCGTAACATTGAGATACTCGTGTAGCATGTCAAGTATTATGTCGGCGTAATCTTCTTAGCAAATTACCCTGACTTCATCATCAACGTCAAACGCAAAACATATTTTCCAATGACGCTCTCGTGAAATGGACGACCCTCATTCCTTTGGGAAGACGTTACGGCCGGAAAGGCACCTGAGCCGGACACATCCTGGCGAACACATCATTAATCGTCGGTCGACAGCACGAGGCACTCTAATGACGCTTTAAAGGCGATACCTCCGAACCAATCAGCAGCGATCGCGTGCCGACCACGGATTGGCCGGGTTAATTTCACGGGTATTTAACGCGGTTTCGCTTGACAATGATTCAATCAAGTCGGATTTATTTTGTCCGAGATTCGGCGTTTGTCGGCGGCACGAGGCGCTCATTAAAGCTTCCCACTGTGGAAACGCCTCCAAGCCTTTTATCGGACTGAGCACGTTTATTTGACATTACGGTGCCTTTTTACGCATGGTACCACTAGTTAGTCCTTGCGTAATTTGCACAATAAAAATATCGCGATTTTACGTTCTATATTCACACGAATAGACTAAAAATTTGAATCTGCTATTAAAATTTAAGCAGAAAATTGTGAAGTAATTTATATACATTTTTAATTGTTTAAAAAACCAAATAAGTACTTAGCGAAGACTTTTTCTCTCCGTTTGTTTAAATTTTTATTTTTAATAATTTGTAAATGTAAGAAGTTTTCTATTTTAATATTATATACTAAAGTATTTCGTATATTTTAAAAAAATATATATATTTCCGAATTGATTTAAACTATTAAAAGACACGACCAGAAGACATCATCCGTACAGATGCATCGGACCGAACTGCAAATTTGGGCGTACGTCGTCGTACCGTCCAGAGGGGGTGGTGCGGCACGTGGGAGGGGGGGAAGGATAGAAGATCGGTTCGGCAATTCAGAGCCCGTGCGAAATGTTGTCAGCCAATTTTCTTGGCCAGTGCCTCCGAATGCCGCAGATTTCCATCTAGGTCCGTCCTCGGTGCCGGTGTGTACGACGATGAGTAAATACACCCTTTTCCATCCCCCTGGAAGCGGACGCTCGTCGTCGCTATCGTCCTTCGCTCCTCCTGGCCCATCACTGCATACCCCTCACACCACCGGTGTCTCCTCATCGCGCCAACCACAACTGTGATTATAATTCGCAGCTCTGACAGAGCCACCCGCTCTCCTAGTTCTCTGGCATACTCCCTCTTCCCTTCCACCCTCCCTTCGTATCCCACGATCCACCCCATTCACGGTGCTGGACCAGGGATCGGACGCTGTGTAAAGGATTATGCACGCGGATTTAACTGATGAATCACATTGTCGTCTTGATTCGCGGTGGCGTTAATTTTCGATGCCGCGCCGCAATGCGCGTCGGCCACCGTTTCTGCTCCCAAACGACCCACGCGTGAGCGCATTAGGATATGAAGAGTACTCCATCCATCGTTACACCTCGGAATATTATTTACTTATAATGTAAAAGTCAGGAAAATAATTCATGAGCGCTTTACTTGTCCGGATAAAAGCAAAGACTTCAAAAAATGAAAGGATTAAAAAAAATATATATTATTAAATTATCTTTCCTCTTTGATACCTCTTCGATTTTTTTGTTAAGTTTTTGGTTACAGTGAGCGTAATTGTAAAGTTTATTTACCGAACATTTTATTTATTCAGCATCTAAATTTATTATTCGGAATGCAAGAAATTTTGTTAAAATGTTGCAAAAATCATATTATTAATATTACCTTATCAATTAATTATGAAATCGATTTATATTTATGTCGCGTATATTGCAAAATGTATTTGCCGCTGAATTCTCAGTCGTTCACCGCAGTTTTTATCATTAACGCTTATTTATAACTATGTCCGAAAGAACATTTGAAAAAGGACGATATCAATAATACATCAGTTATACGTCAATCCGCGACAAATCAGCGTTCGCAATTAGTCAAACGACCGTCGACGTCGCGTATACAGAAAACTCGTCTCGCTTAATATATCGAAATAAGTATCCTTGCGATTGCTGGATGTTGATTCGTTGCTTGTAACAGTGATCATTCATCGCGATCGTTTCTTTGGGAGATGAGGCGGCTTCCGCTCGTCGGGTCGAGTTTCGAAATAATTCCCCCCCCGCAAGAGAGTACAAAGCCGTCCTGTCGAAGCCATCCGGCAAACAGTTTCCATTCGTTCGGAAAACGTTTCTAATCTGCCAACACAGCGGATCAATGAGCGGCGGGCCGAATTAACCGCTTCCCGTTTCGACAGACCGCGATGTAGCGGGGCTTATTAATTTTGCCAATAACGCCGCGAGGGTGCCTCCTCTCGGCACAGATGGCGTATCACGAGTCAATATACTTTTCCGCCACGAAACCCTCGTACTGCGGCAACACGTGACGAGTTCCCTGAATTTTCGTTACGACCGCTAATCATTTCTTTGACCTACGCCCGTCGCATATGGTTGTTCTTTACTTAAGATGATGGAGGAAACGATGAAGAAACGCGCTAAAATAAAATGCCATAAGACGATATTACGCAAACGTTTGTTTTGTTGACCATCACGAGGAATAGTGACAATATTCCTAGTAAAAATTAGCTATTGGATGTCTAAGAATAGATTAAACATAATTTTTAATTTTAACGGTTATTATATTAGCTAAGCTTATATTAGTTTATATTAGCTAATACTACATGATTTCAAAGCTATTATCTCTGTTGACGTACATAATGTAACAAAAGAAAATGTCTGCTATTTATTTTGTTAAATGTTCTGCTGTCACGTGCAATTAATCGAACGCGTGATATTTATTAACTCTGTCTTTTACGATCCACTTCGCGGAAAGTATCGTGAGACGGCGCCTCTCATAAGACGACATTATTCCATGCCCAACGTTTCTTTCTCAAGGTTTACTGGAATTGTTACGAATCTACATTTTACTTAAATACAACTGCCCGTGCACGTACTTATACGACATGCAGTGTACTCAAACTTGTCCGCGTAAACAATGATGACGTCGAAGAGGAGGAGGAGGAGAATTAGAAAAGGGGAAAAGAAAGAAGAAGAAGATGACGAAAGGAGAAAAGAAGGGAGGAGAATCACGAAGGTGGGGAAGAAAACCGATGCTCCTGCCAGAGTCAGGACACGATCGTGGACCATGGACCTCTACGGAGAGAGGAGAATAAAGTAAGTAACTTCCTCTGTATATATGCGTGTATGCGCTTCTACATACGGGACGAAGGAGGAAGAGAAGGATAAAGAGGGTACGGAGTGAGAAAGCAAACGAGAAGCAGAGAGCAACGCAACGCGGCGGCACGAAGGTGCGATAAAGAAAAACGGTGGAGGAAGGCGAGAGAGAGAGAGAGAGAGAGAGAGAGAGAGAGAGAGAGAGGGGGGCCGTAGATAAAGACAGAGAGGAGAGCGACCGCGCGTAGGGCGCGAGACAGAGATGAGACGAAGAGAGAGAGAGAGGAGAGAGAGGACAACCCCCTCTTCTTCCTCGGGTTGTGACTCCGAACGCCGGCGATATCTCGACCAATCAAATCACGCCGCGGGCTCCGCCTTTTATCATTATTTTACTTGTTTTCCCTTTACTTCACCCTCATTGGATGACATTCCCCGGGCCATATCGCGAGATAAAAAAGGCACTCGCTCCCAGAAGAGGACTCCATGTTTCCTCCCAGGGTCTGGTATCCTCCGGTACCCTCCTGGTACCCACCTTGGTCCAGCAGAGACCTCCTCCAGAGGGGAAACGTCTCCCGCCGCTCTCGCGAACCTGCTCCCTGCCTGTCCTTTGCACGTGCAACCGTGGAACTTGACGCTGTGAAACTCTGACAGTGTCGCGGTTTGACTTTGTGCCCCCGAAATCGGGCGAGCTAAAAGCTACTCTCTAAATTATGTTACCGAGCGATCCACCTTTGACTTTGATGCATCTAAGAGGTCAGATCTAGTGGATCCATCAAGAACATGAAAGATCCCGCTTTTAATAAAACTTTGAGGAAAACATCTCTATTTATCATCTAGAAAAGATATCGACAAACATCTTGCGAAGTATCTTGACGTCAGACGATAATTATTTATCGTTATTCGCGTATCTGCCACGTTATCTTGCTCCTTTTCGATACTTGTACGTTCACGTCTACTTATGCTACAATTCACATTTAACCGACTCGTCGTTTCGTCCATTTCTCAGCGATTAAATCAACGATTCACAATTACAGGATTCTCTTTCCTCGGAGAAAGCTAGCTATTATTCAAACGATTGAAGACTAAAAAAAAATTGGATTCGTGAGTCTCGCGGTCGTGACGGGAGAATCGAGGATGAGAATCGCGACTGTGTCGCGGTAGCCGCGGGTGAATTCGTATCGATTCGTCCGATGCGTCGGGGACGTGATTGACGAGATTCACTCGTCAAGGATTACGCGGTTCGTTGGTCGAGATCGACGGTTTTGGGGCATGAATACGTAGACAAATGTATAGATATAACGGCGTATCCGCATTCGCCAGTGGTCGGTTTCGCAAATCGCGAAACCTCTAAATCGCCCTAGGGATACATGTCTGCAACTCCTACACTACAGCGGAATATTATGGCTCAACAAATAGGACCAATAACTTTGAATTGGCTTGATAATTCCATCAAATCGCTGACAGTATTAACAGTATTAAAGCGCGAAACCGATATCATCAACATTTACTCTTCGGTGAGATTTTCCTCCTAGTTCCTTTCTTTTCCTATAATTTATTCTTTTTTTATTATTATCTAAATAAATAATTAAAATATATAATCCATATGAATAAAAAAATAATGTAATAAAAATTATCTGTTAGTTACGAAGTTATTTTTAATTTTCATTAAATAATTGTCACATGAGAAGAAAAGTAATTTTTTTAAATGAAGTAGTGTAATTTTAATTTTTTCTTTAAAAAAATATTTTCGAAGTTATATATTTGCAGTAACAATACTAAAAGTTACTTTAATTGATAGAACTTAAGGTGTATCAGTATTCACTTTTTGCTATTTAAAAATTTATCTCGATTTCTCTCGATTTCTCTCCAGATACAATAATTGTAGATAGAAATTGATCTTTTGCCATTTAATCTCAACGACCATCGGTTCTCCAATCGGTCTGCCACGCAACTCGTATAAAGTGTAGTCGCGAGCCACAGCGGGTCAGTAATCCATGACGCATAAATTTTCTCGCGTGCCTCTCGTGAACTTCGAAAGAGAAGAAAAGGTTCGGTCGCACCTACGTCTCTGATTTGGCGTTGCACGCGCTGCATTGTATGTATATCGGACGGCATAGATGAGGGGGGGGACAGGTAAGGAGGACAGAAGGAGGGCCTGAGAGTCATATACCTGTAGAAACAACGCTAGTTAAGGAGAACCGTAAGAATTATGAAGAAGTGACAATGGAAATGTAGTACAAGAAGAGTATCTGTTATAGTTCGAAAGATCTGTGACGTTACAATATTTTACTATATCTCTTTATGTATCGGAAATTCTAGCTTTGTTCATATATCTTTTTTAATTTCAAGATTCTTTAAAAAATATTATTATTGGAGACTTTAAAAAAATGTATACACGAATTAATGTTGTTAATTGCTGGCTTGATAGGTAAGATTTTTAGGGGTCGGTGTATACGCGCGAATAAAATAGTTTCGTTTAAAATATTTTCCGCGGCTTTTATGCGACATATTATATTTCTTCGCAATAGCGCGATGTCGAGGCGAGTGATGCATTCCGACGGGAATTTCGAAATTTTTTTCCGGCAGACGCTTCGATCGGTGCGTTTCCCGTGGCAGGCGGATAGCGATTTGTTCGAAAAGCAATATAGCGGGTTATCACCGTTGTGGAGGAGTACGAGGCGACGAAGGAGGCGCGGATGAGCGCGCGGGACGAGCGTGGGGGCCCCCGAAAGGGGGAAGGCACGAGGGGTGCCCTTTTCCTGAAATTTGCATGAGGTATTAAAGCGCGGTGGCTGCGTTCACCAGCGGAGCTCCTGTTTGCCGACACCGAGTGCGGAGGATCAAAGGCCCTCTGCCAGGCTTACGTCTCTCTTCCCTTCGGGAATGAGTGATGGGAAGGCAGAGAGGGAAGCAGAGAGAGAAAGAGAGATAGAGAGAAAGAGGTAACAGGCAAAGAGAAAGAGAGAAGGACCAAGAGACAGTCCGAAATAGAGCAGAGGGATTCGCCGGTGGCCTTTGGGGATGTCTCTAGAAAAGCTCTCATACGACAGCCAACATTAGATCTTGGATATCGCGTCTTTATCGTTAAATCGTCGATCGTACGACTGATTTCCTTTCTCGCCACGAGATTTCAACTCTTACCTCTTGTCGTCGTAAGTTCAACGAGATGCGTTTTCACCATTCGTGTTTGCTCTTGTCGACATAATGATTTTGCCCTTCGAGAATTCGTAGAATTTTATTAGCAATTAGATTTATTAGCAATTAGATTTTTAAAGCCTGTTGAACAAGCCTTTCAGCTTAAACTTTGAGCAAGCCTAAGTGATTGATCTAGTACTTATTTTATATAGGAATTAATGATAATGAAAAGATAAAATCAGTAGTGACAATCAGTAGTAGTGAATTTCATGAGATTATATTTTTTGAATTATTTAATATTGTTATATTATTATACATATTTTATTACAAAATAGCATGTCAAAACTTTTTTTCTAGCTGGTATTTTATTCATAACTAATAATCTCTAATCACTAAGGATAGGGATATATCCTAAATAAAAGACGCTTCACTTCCGGCTTTTAATTTTTAATAATTTCACACGCAGTGCTACTGATAGCCCAAACAGAATTTGTACAGATATAATTAGTGTTAATGAGTTAATCGAACCTTCCGATTTCTATTGTTAATTCGTGTCATGAAAAAATATCGTATGGCGCCGACTAAGGATCCTTGGGCAGTGGACAAAATGATATTCCGAGAATGTTAACGCGCGTAAGCGTATTCTTGCTCGCATCGTGTCCGTAAAAACGTTCGTTGGCAGTGATGTATGCCGACGAGAGCACGCATCGCATAAGTAAGAAGGGCCTTGAGCCGATTCATCGACTAACGGGAGGAAAGGGGACCACAGGCCCCACGAGACAGGCCTACACGTCGAGAGAGAGCCTCTTTGACTTTTTCGAGATAGAAATTTCGATGATTAGACGCTTGATCTTTTTAAAGGCAAATTTGTCCAAAATCATTGATCACCGACATCTTTTTTAATTTTCATACGGAAAGTGATTTCAGTCTAGTTTCCTTTTACAGTTCAAGCATTATCATGAACATGAAACTTGCATGGACGTGGCCTTTATTTTATTTTCAGTAATCAACCAAAACTTTTGCATGTTATTAGATCAATGAGTGTTGCGGGAATGTTAATTTGTTTAACAGCGTTCGTGAATTTCACGAGATATTCTTTTGCCAGAATATATTCGCTTCTTACAAGATCGATGTCACTAATTGATCTATTCATTGATGTGTAGGGAACAATTAAATCTTCACTGATACTCTCCGGCGCGGATAAAGTTAACGTCTTTCCGGTATGCTTCGGCGGAATGATTCACGAGGTGTAGGATCGCAGCGGCGGCGTTCCTCGCGACAGCTAAGCGGGTGCCAAGCCGCATTTTAGGCGAGCTATCCATGGCATACCTTAGCTTCCAGCGTAGGTAAGGATATCATTCCGGCGATTCGTCCTGTCGGCCGGTAGGCAGGCGGTAAGCACGGCGATACGTTGCCGGCACGTTGCGCCGCTGTTGCGTCGGGAGGAGGGGAATGCAAAAAGGTCGCGGCCCGGGCCGGCCCGTCGCGTTTTACAAATTATTCAATTAGCCCCGCGAATTAAGGTATGCATATTCATCGCTCTCTGATACGCGTATGCGCGCTCTTCCTGCGAAATATATACTATACCGGGTGGTGCGCGCGGTCCCGGAGCTCCACCCCGGACGACGGACGACCGGGCCGCTGCCGACGCCGCCGACGTCACGACGCATAAACAATTCGTGCACCCGCGCGTTAGACGCTCTAACGAACTCGCAGCTGCATCCGAAATGCATCCGTTTTGCCGGCGACAGAGGGAAGGGGGCTATGAACCGCCAGCCCGCGTATTTCTCCGTGTTCGCGATGCAGTTGCCCGAATATATATATATATATATATATATATATACACACACGTGTGTGTGTGTGTGTGTGTGTGTGTGTGTGTGTGTGTGTGTGTGTGTGTGTGTGTGTGTGTGTGTGTGTGTGTGTGTGTGTGTGTGTGTGTGTGTGTGTGTGTGTGTGTGTGCACACGAGCCGCTGCATCTTCATGCAGCGTGGCTCGTTTTTCGAGCTGATTCGCTCGCGAAAAACCGGGGGGGAAAAAGAAGATTTATATGATACATGTTGTTTTTTCTTCCTTCTTTTTGGCACCCTAAATGAATTTTCCTTGCTGCTGGATTCGCTGGATTACTGCTGATGTCGTTAAATCGATATCTTCACGAAGATCGATTAGTCGTTTATCGATCTCTTAAAAAAGCCGTTGTAATAAAGTAATCTTTGTTTTATACCAGAATTTCCTTAATACAAAATAAAAAGTTTCGGATGTTTAGTAACATATCAACTTTCCGTTTCTTCTCCCTTTTGCCGAGTCAAATGACAGCGAAAATAATAATATTTTTCTCTTCCAAGAGGAGAAAAATATGAATTGTACCGCTTTGCTGGCCAGCATGGCCTCTAAATTCAACTTTTCGCTTCCGCGATATATGTGATTCGATATGTCACCGTTTTTAGCCGCGCGGTCCGTTTTCTCGAGCGTAACGAAATTGCGTTGGCGATTCCGCGTATCGATGTCGCGCGCGTCGCCCCGTCGCGTGATAACCGAGCGAAACGTAAAGACCGAAATTAATTGGCGGCGCGGTGTGCAAACCACCGGGAGGCGATGCAGCTCTGCATTATTATTTCTTCCGGTAGATAAAACCGCGTGTGTGCGGCGGCGAGAATAAAATAGCGTGGTACGCGAAATAGGCTCGCGCGTGTACCGTGCCGCGACCGGGCGGAGTCACGGGTCGGATGTTGCGTTTAAAACAACGCTCGAGAAATGCACATTTTAATCGTATCACTAATAGCCCGACGTTTATAAGCCTCGGTGTGTCTCATGAATACGCATATTCCTCCCGGTGACAACGGTACAAAATTAATGAACGCCAGAATACTCCGCACCTACGAAGACCAACGGGACGCGACTTTTTCCGCCCGCGAACGGGACCGCCCACGCGCTGCCCTTTTCGAAATCATTTTCCCTCGGGATTTTTTTTTCTTTCTCTCTCTCTCTCTGTTTTTTTTTCTCTTTACAGTAAAATGTTTCCGCCACGCCTCAACGTTCCACGACGAATCGGGTCGCCGTGAAATCTGTCCACAACTGTTTCTTTCGTTTGCCGCTCATAAATAATTGCATACCATAATCACGGTATGTAAATAAACAAGAATTTATACGATTTTATTCGCTGATAAGTTGTTGCCTTGACACGCGGAGACTTTATCGGTATCACGTCGCGATTGTTTGTAACAAAATACGGGAATATGTTACAAAATGCATTAGCACATGATGAAGTGATTCATTAAACCTCGTGAATTTTGTGTATTTGTGTAAAAGAATTATGCAATAATTTATGAGAGTTAAATAGGAATCATTTGTTTGATTATACCCAGTTTAGAATTTCTAAAACGGACGTTTTTCAAATCGTTATGTAAATTTATTTTGGCAATAACAAGAAACCGGCATGTATGAAGGCAAATCGAATGCATATTTATGCTCTCGTTAACGATGATCTCGATGAATGATGCGCGTGTAAACGTTACACGTAAGAGAAGGGGGAGGGAGGGGGCTATCGTCGCGTCGTTACGTCGAAAGTATTAATAAGTGCGCGCGTTTGCCGGGATAGAAATTTGCATTGCACAAATTACAGGCGCAGTTTATGCGCACGTCGAGCGTATCTACGTAAATAGTCGGATATAATAATTCCGGTAATTGATACTTGTGCGTAAACGTTTCGATCGTAATTACGTTTAACTATGGTCGTTAATAAACGCTCGAACGGTGAAAATTTTATAGAGCGTGTTATAAGTGTTTCGGCACTTATTAAGGAATTATTTGCATATATTAATTAATCACGCGCAATGATTAGCAGATACGCCGTACAGCTGACGTAATCTTTACGCTAACGTATTCTTCCGTTTCCACGATAGACGTCGATCGCGTTGCTTTATAAGATTTCGATCGGAACAAATGCCGACAACGAGATATAATATATTACCGGCGCTTTCATTAATCCCAATCAATAATTGATCATTAACATATTTCGGATATTACTCAAATTCATGCCAGCTTCACGATGATATCTTGCTCTGAACGCGATACATTCATTTAATCGGGTGGATTAAGTCATAGCGATGTCTAGTTATGCTAATGTGCGAGGTTTTTTTCGATCATTTTGATCAGTGGATTACATAGGGGTGATATCCGGTGTGGAATTTACCTGCAATGTTTTTTGGATACTGAATATCTTCCGTTTCTTCCGACATTAAATCGTAAAAGCGATTCTAGATTATAGAACAATGTTTTGCTTTATTTACACGGAAATATCCGGAATGAAATAAGAAAAGAGATGAACGAACATCCTCGGACAGAGAAACAAGTTTTGCTTCCTCGTTTCGTCCTCGCGATACGTACTCGTATCTTCCGTGCTTGTTTAATATGAGGCACGTCGCGTAAGTACACGTTACATAAAACAGCAAATATCGGCAGGGCTTACTGCCATATTATGCCGACGGCAGTTTTATTGTGCGACATTCCCTGAAAAAAAAAAAAAAAAGAAAGAAAATACAGGAAGGCCAAGATGAAAAGACCAGAGGCCTCGAGGTCGGCAGATGTCCAGGATGTCGCTGTTATAAGTGTCTACGCATCGCGCGGGACGATTCCCCATTATGTATAAATACATATATGAACTTTAGTGTCGCCAGAAATACGATTGCGTGCCTCCTCCAAAAGAAGCAGCTGGAAAACGAAAACTCGCGGACGTAATCTTCATGAACGTTTATCGTTTTGCTGAATAACGAACAAAATACAAAATTCTAAAATTCTAATTCAATTTATATTTTATGTTAAATATGTTGTGTATCATTTGTCAAATTATTATTTGCTGTTTAAAAATAAGAATAGGCGATTATTTTGATAAAAATAAAACTTTCCATACCAAAATTGTTTCTTTTTGCAGAAGCAATATTTTATTTATGCGCGGAGGCAAAATTGATCTTGGCTTCGGTTTAAATATCATTTTACTACTTTGCCCTGAAAATAATTCAGGATGTAGTTACGAGACGCCATAGGTTAACGACTGCACGATATTAGGCGCAAAAGTTAGCGATCTCTATGGATCGTTGGCGGGTAAGTTTTTTTCGCGTGACTTTCGCAGGAAGAGAGAAAAGCGCCGTGCGGGCGAAAGGGTTCTCGAACGAGCCTAAAGGCGAGGCAAGGTATTTCCAGCAAGAAGAACCGCGATTAGAGCGATTACGGACTGCGGCGTGCGTGTGGAACGGTTCCATATATCTAGCCAAGCTTTGCGCAACGTGCGCTCGGTCTCAATTAACGCAATTACTCGCTCCCTCGTCTAATTACCTATCAAACGGAATTATTATCGCGCGCGCGGTCGTCTCTAATGAACGTTATTAATTGCTTTATGATTTTTCGATAAAACGCGCCGCGTAATCAAGTTATTATCCCACAACGCGCGTTTCCGTCTTTAAGACGCTGCCGCCGGCGAGTTATTTTTTTTTTTTTTTTTTTTTTGCCTCTTCCGCAAATATTTGCGAGTGTCTCGAACGTTTAAATGTTCCCTCGCGCGCGAAATGACGGAATTCGCAGGCGAATGAAAGAGCTGGAGAAAAAGAAGCGCGTGATGTGTAAATTCTTTCATAACAAAAAGGATATTAGAAGATTTAGTTCACTTTCGCTTTGAGCTTCCGATAAAATCTCGATAACGTGCATCGCGAAAAGTGAAATTGCTGGAAAATAATCAACGTTGTTTCAAGGAAGCGATGATAACTTAAACATCAGTTAGGGATCCTGCTTCGAGGTAGCGAGCAGCAGGTGATATCGAGCTGAAGAGCCGTAAAATTCCGTGAGCGAGACGAGGGTGACGCTGGCCAAATAACAGCCGGGGTGTCCCGTCACGGGCCGCTTTTAAGGCACGACCGCTTCCCCTAATTTCTTATCTGCCGGGAGCCAATTTGATAGATCGGCGATATAGAAAGTAGCCTTCTATAAAACGGGGCAGCCTGCGCGCCACGGCGGACAGGTGCACCGTGTCAGGATGCGCATCCAGCGGGGAGAGCGAGACCGACGCACCTGACCAACGACGGCGACTATAACCGATGGTGTGCTGGTTTATAACACGGTGTCTCTTACTAAGTTAGCGCGCGAATCTCCTCTCGCGTAAAAGTGAGATACTTTCACAAATTACGAGATAATCAGAGCTTCGCGCATGATGCGTTACCGCGCGCATCGTGCACTTACCCGCATGAAATCGAGATTGCGACGATTATCGACTGCACGCGGAAAAAGTGGGCGCCATTAATCATACAGCCGTTACCGCGATTATCGTAATCCTTATCCTTCTCGCCATCGTCGAGTACCGACGGGATTATCGATGCTATGAATTTACGATAATGAGGACGGTACGTGTCTCCGCGAATGCCTTTCCAATTGATTTCGTGTGATTTTGATAGGCGAGTTAGGCATGCTATTAAAGTGCCAATACGCGATACGCATTGTAATAATAGAGATTTGATATCATGCATCATTTTTTTATAGTTTTAATTGCTCCTTAGTAATTCTTTTTTTTTTTTATTGAAGTTAATTTCTCTATTTGTTCGCGTTTATATTGGAAAAAAATGATTTAAATTTGATAGCAAGAAGATTTCTTATAACACCTAATGTTCTTTTTATACACAGTTGTATATGCAAAGATTTCTTATAGTTGTTGTCACCACGGTCACGGTTATTCTTGATTGACAATTTCGAAGAACATTTTCGGCATTTCGCATACTTTGGGACGACGCTTCGGTAGAATTGTTACGACGCAAGAAGCCGTTTGCGCTCGGTTTAATACGTGTAGCACGACGCATGATTTTTTGAGCGAGCGTGACTTTTACGTTCCCACAAGACGTAGACCCGACTTTTGTCCCATGATCGAGCAAAGCGAACGAGCTAGCGAGCATCCTCCAACAAGCGACGAGTGCGGACGTTCGCGCACGCACTCATGACGGACGGATGGACGACAGGCACGTACGCTACACACAGAACATCCACGTGTATGGTACAGTCTCAACCGTGAACAAGTCTTCATTTTTACGAAACGTAGCCCAAAACTTTTTACGAAGCTAAAGGAACAGAGAGAGAGAGAGAGAGAGAGAGAGAGAGAGAGAGAGAGAGAGAAAACGCTAGAGATATTTTTTCGAAACTTACCTTTTACCTTTTACCGCTAATAATTTTTCTTGCAAAGATGTATATATACAAAAAATATAATGGTAATAAATTACGTGATAAGAATATGGAAGAGTCGCAAAGATGATATCGCTACGGTTATAAATAATCGCCGTGACCTCTGAGAAAAAGATTTAGTGACAGTAGCAGCTGTACGGCCTTGCTCCAATTTCGCAAAAATTGGAGTTCGCAGGACAAGCGATATTTTCGGCCAAGCGCTTGTCCGTATAATATTTCCGTGATTTAGAGCGAGATTTAGGCCTCGCGAACGGCCACGCGAGACACGAATCTCGGGGACTATTTGTGGTGGCGACTGTATGCACACGTGATAATACACACGCGAGCACACAAAAGATCCAGCCTTAGTACGGCGGTACGGCGGCACGGCGGCACGGCGGGTACGTGATACCAGTTTCTACGTGGGTGCTGAACGTTTTACGACTTTCGGTGAACTTTCGGAGCGATGTCTCTTCCATAGGGCAGACGGTTGAATTTCTCGTCAACCGCGTTTGATTCCGCGACGATAGGCATCTTATCTGCGTGCGACGGCGAGTTTCGCGAAATATCCGTCTGGCGCGTTTCCGCGACGGTTATCCGCCGCCGCGCTTGGGAAAGAGCAAGACATAATTAAAACGCGTGTGCGCTAATATTATATTAAATACTTGTTATTTGTTATCTCAATGGGAAAAGCGTGAAAGAAACGAGATACTTTCTTTTTTTTTTTTTCTTACGATTGTAAATCACTCTTGTTCGGGGCCAATTAAAGGAGGCGCGGCTCTTAGATTTTAGCGGTGCGTAACTGGAACGCTACGCGTGTAACATATGCGCCGTTAAATTAGAGAAGAAATCGGGAGATAATTATTAGCACACGGAAGGATAGCTGATATAATCGTAAGAGAGTCTCTGGACTGACGTCGACTGAAAAATGTTGTTTTGTTGCCGTGTCTACGGTGCGTTACGATGTGTATCGATCTGCATTATACTTGTTCACCGCGATTACGACTAGAAACGCAACTGAGAATTTATTCGGACTCTCCCCTTACCCATAAATTAATTAACGTATTTAATTAATAAGGCCAATCTCACGATCGTTGTCAACGCGTGCTCATTTATTAAAACGGGCGTAGGGTGTATCAGATGCCGTGCGCTTTCTCTCGAGTATAGAATTCACAGGCAAGAGAAAATAAATAATTTCTATATATTTCTATATTATATTACCGATAAAAAATGTACATTATTAATAAACATTGTATAAATTTGGCAACGACCAAATTATTTCTTCCGACGCGAACCTTTAACTTAATAATCAAATTTAAAATGATAATGTAGGCGCTAGATAAAACATTTAAACTATTTTTATAAATCAATCAATATTCTTTTTATAATTTTATTATTTGCCTAATATTTTATTAATAATTAAACTCTTCTTTTTCATAATAATATCGGTGCACAGTATCATCATTCTTCGCCGTATTCCCCTTATTCCGACGGCTAGTTTCAACACTTTTGGGGTCTCGTCTCTTCCGCTCGTTAACCGGCAAGAGTCGGAGCTTATGGTAATTTAAAGTAGTCATCCCTAGTCAATTCTTTCCTAAAGCTATTAGGCGATCATCCCGGATTATCCTACGATTCCGGGTTTACTCGGAACTCGACTTTTCTAAGTTTTCGTCCTTTCGCGTGTCTCGCAATACATTCAGCCTCGTATGCTTGCCTTTCCCGTCGATCCGCTAGATTTAACAGCAGGATATGTCTGTATTCTGAATAAGAGAGAAAAAAAAAAAAGAGAAGTTAATTCTGTCAAACGGACGAAAGCACACTGTGTGGATGCTCCTCGAGCGTTCCTCGTGAGAAGGAGACGACGGACGGGGCCATTGGAGAAATGTTATTCCTGCCGGTGCCAATTACCGGCGTAACGATTATTAGATCTCGCTCGGATCGGTAATTACGTATTACGTCGGCACAGTGTTGGGCTTATTACAACTACGCGGTCTTATCTCTTGTGATTGTATTAGTTAGGAAATCATTTTTTCCCCGCATGCCGTTGCGAGTAACTGTACCACGGTCCCGGAGTCGTTACTACATTATCATTACTTACGTCTTTGTTATCGAGAAAACGCGACTTGTTCGCGCGGCAACCTTACAATTAGATTCTCAGGATGTTAAGAGGGCACCGCTATTGCCGCTCGTGTCTCGCTATTACGTCGATGTGCGTGCGTGCGTGCGTGCACATGCGGCCTGGGCCGGAGAGATAATCGAAAGAAAATACAGTTAAAACTATCAATGTATACGCGCCCTAAGTGGTCGTAAATTATAATTACCGCAAAATCCCATGGCGTCGCGATAAGTCATATTAATTGCCATTAAACAGAGCAGCGTTGCATGACTCCGTTTCATTTTGACGAGGCACCTTCTTCGGAATAAAATAAGGTGGTACCTCGTAGAGAAAATTCGAGGACGCTAAAAATAAGTATGAAACGAAGTGGAAAAAGATCCTGATTTTTTTTTTTCATGTCGAAAATTAGCAGATTTGACTGGGGGAATCGTCACGCTAAATTTCGCATCCTTTGCGATTTAAGTCGTCTATGACGCGATTACGTGAGACGGATTTAGGTACCTGCGCGAACGATATCAACAAGGTGGAGGACAAGAAAGTGGTAGCAGTTTCCAGCGAGAGGCGCCCTACGGGGAGTTCTCGACAGCATGGTGGAATAACTTTGCGGTTGATTTATACTTCCGACAGGCGTAACGAGCTTGCGGTCAGACGCGGCATCACGCGTCCATTGCCTGTACAAAAAAAAAAAGTATAAATCAATAAGATATCACATTTTGTTTTTCATTGTGCAAATAAACGGTATAGCCGTATTCAGTTTGAATTGAACGCCCTTAAATCGAAGATTTGACTTAAATGAAGTTACACGCGCGACATTCTGAATATTGTCTTTTCGGACTGAAAGATATACTGTCAAAACTAGAAAATTCTTAAAACGATATAAATTATCATTTGTAATGTGTTAAAAACATAGAAGAGAATTTGAAACACTATTATTGTTTATATCGCGTCTTCAATTTAAAATTAATATTTTTGTTGCATCTGAATCACGATATAATATAAAGAATTTGAGAAAATGTTGATGTGTACGTTTTCTTTATGGAGCAGAAATTTATGAGTTTATATACGTTTTTAATACGAAAGTTTTTAATACGCGTAAGATTGGAGGAAAGAGAATAGGTTGCTTCCTGATGTCTCTTTTACCTCCGTCAGTTTCTTTGTCACGTTTCACAAAACAACTTTAGGTCCACTGCTAGAAGATGTTTAACAAGATAGTAGATTCGGACAGGATGCTCGATGCCCTTGTTGACTATCAATGACTCAGATATGCAGTTAGGCTTCAAAAAATAACTCGTATTAAATATTTCACGATATATCTTTTCAGCGTACACAAGTTGCTAAATATATATATTGAATTCTTATCAAAAAACTTATCATAAACTTGCAGTTATCATAAACTTGCATAAACTTTTAATGTTAAACAGTTATTAGTAATGAAAATAGAAACTGTTAGTTACTTTGGTGAGAGACATCTGAACGTTATCGTTCAAGTTTGATTAAAAAAAAAAAAAATTAAATCTTTCGTTAGCGTAGTTGATATCGATGAAGGGACCAAAAAATAATCTACGGAGAAAACAAAACATAAATAACGTCGAGACAGCGTTTTGCAGTGGGCAGTTTCGGGAGAGAACGAAAGAAGAGGAAGAAACAGTGAATGAAAAGGCCAACTCGAAGATTTGTGGAGCCACCGGTTTTCGTCTCGCAGTCTTCGTGGCTGACGTATATGTTATTCGAAGACGAGTCTTCTACCCGCGAGGGTACGATAGAGGGGTGACGGAAGGGCAACGAGGGGGAGGACAGCAGAGTACACTCGCGGAATACCTAACGACTTTGGGAGCTTTGGGACGGCGAGAAGGGACTGTGAGGCCCGCCGTCCCAAAGCAAAAGAGGTCCCAAAAGTCGCAGCACGGCGAAAAGAAGCCGAGAGGGGACCGAACGAAGCTCGTCCCGCGAGCACCGTTTTTTGCATTTAACTTCCTCTCCTGTCTCGCCTTTTATTTGGGCCAGACGGGAATTCGGCTAAATGCATTGATTAAACCGCTGACATCGTTCGAACGGCCTGGTGGCCACGGCGTCTCCGCGGGTCCAAACTGGCCCTTTTTTGCTCTCACCGATCCGTTCTCCCTTTCATTTTTGTCCCGCCACTTTGGACCGCGGATCGTAACTCGTACTTCACGTTCGACAATCGATGTTTCGTGCGATCGGCGATTGGGGACGATTAGGTAGTTGGTCAAGAATTTAGCGAGTTGGAAATCTGACGTTTACTTATCGGAAACAGATCAAATGACGGAATTCCTTTGTAATTATCCCGTTTGTTGCTTTTAGATAATTGCATGCTTGGCGATGATTAAATTAAGAAAGAACTCTTCTTTCATAATTCACGAAAGACAGGTAGTAAAGTGAGAGAAAGAAATAGAGATATATAATTTAGAATGTAAATATTCAATTAATCGTAAATTACAGTTCTATAATATGGTAGATAATATCTTCACGTTAAAAAAAAAATCTAGTGTTTCCCCGATACTCTTCTAACTCGCTGTTATTCGATTAACGCTCACGTGGGTGTGTGTTATCGATTCTATCTTAATAGACGCGCGAAGTGATAGCTGGCGTGTCGTTAATATTCCCGTAATATGGCATAAATATACAGCTCGGGAGATGAAAAGAACGCAGGTAATACGCGGTTCGAGATTAAATTGACAGGCAGCCTTGTCGCATTTATCTTGTAACAAGGTGAGAACGATTGTATAAATATATCAGAATGGGACATACAGACAGAATAATTATATAGATAATACATAAGTGTCAAATATATAACAAGTAATTTGCAGAGATTATAGATTATTCTCTCTCAGCATGCAGAATTCGATTTACACATCACTCCCTTACTCGAGACGAAAATTTCGTTCAGATTGAACGATTATTCCGGATGAGTTTTTTCCTCTTTGATTGCTACGGAAGTAGTAAAACCCGCGCTTTTAATTAGTCTGAGCCGCACCGCGCGATGCGAAAAAAGTCCGCGGCGACGAAAATGGCACGAAATGCAGAAACGAATGCGTCTTTTCGCAGGTCGTTCGGTCGGACGGCGGAGGTAAGTTTGGCATGCATCGCTCGCTCCTCCGAACAGCAAAGAGTCATCTATGGAATTACCCCGATGATTAATGGTGCGGCGCTGGCTCGGGGCACCTTTCCACCTTGTTTTCCAATCCTCCTCTTTCTTCTTTCCCCGCGGAGTGTGTGTCCGACTGCCTACATGCGCCAGGGGCCTCGTGCCAGGGCCAACGTGCTACCAGTCACCGGCCCATCTTGGGTTCTTGGGGGCTCCGGGGGCTTCGGGGGCTTCGGAATTCGCTGTATACGAGTCGGCCGACGGACTGTTCGGTTACCGTGTAAAAAAGCGTACAATGTTAAACCTGTATTGCCCGCACCGACCAGTATCCTCATCCGGCCGTCTGTCTGTCTGTCTGTCTGTCTGTCTGTCGGTCGGTCTATCTGTCTATCTGTTCCTCTCTTCATCCTGTCTTCCCGATTTAATCTAGATTAAATATTTAGATTACTTTGCGTACCACAACCGTGAACTTTATTAAGATACAGCGTAGCATTCCCGCTTTTGTATATTTGGTCTTATTATATATAATGCGTTGCTCGCGGGTAGTTAGCGGGTAGTTAACCAATTTTGCCCGTACAGGAAAGCTCTCTTCTCCCGTTTAAATTTTCAATAATTCAAACGTCAACTTTTACTTTATCTCTTTCTCGAGCATTATATTTTGTTTTATTATTACTATAGATGTAATAGCCAAGGAGTACCAGTTTGTGTCCTTTCTTTTTTTTTTTTTTTTATTGTGTTTTGACGTACGTTCTATTTCGTTTGATATGCGATTTAATAATTTCATATACGACTTCGAAGTCTTTGTGAAATAGATTTTCAATTTACGCTACGAATAGGTAACATTAGGAACTTTGCATCGCTTAAGGCAATCGTCGCGAAATCGCCTTCTACGAAAAATCATTTTATCTGGAAAATGAAATCGTCGACGGTGCGAAGGTATCGGTCCGTGTTCTGCGTAATCGCTAGGCACGAGCCAAGAAAAAGGAAATATAGGACGAAACTGCAGGGGTACTGTAGGCACAGGTACGAAGGACAGAGAGTATGGTGATATGACCCAGGGCAAAGTCGAGCGGTGCTGTGTAAGAATCGGCCGGCGGTAGAAGGAAGAGCGAGATATAGCGAATTCGGGATCGCATGTCGGGGAACAGTAAGACCTCCCAAACAACCCCGACGGGGGCATCTTCCCTGGGAATAGCAGTGATTCCGGGGAAATGTGCAATATCTTCCGTGATCGGGTATTATTACGTCGTGATTACGGGTTTTGATCTAGGCTAGAAGCGTCCAGAGACCTTCCCCTCTTGCCGCTACTACCACCATCTCTATCTCCCTCCTCTCCTTTCGCCCTTTCCCCGGCACTCCGTGTGCATCGTCTCGCTGCCGATATTCGTGGACGGTGCAGCGTCGATGATGCGGCTAGGAATGAAGCCGAGGGAACGGCACGGAGTTCGGGAAGGGAGACCGATTGTCCTCGGCGACTGGTCGCCATCGTCGCCGTCACGTCGTCATGCGATTCGTGACGGCCGCCACCGCGAATCGCCGTGGGAAGCCACGTCAGCTTCCATTCCGTTTTCTCTCCTCTCTCTCTCTCTCTCTCTCTCTCTCTCTCTCTCTCTCTCTCTCTCTCTCTTCCTCCTCTTTTTCTATTCCGGCGCGTTCTCTGTGTCTTCCTCTCGATTACGGGCAACGAAGTAATGAACGACCTATGCCGCAATGCCGTTGCCGTTTGCCGGCTGCTCTTTCATCTCCTTCCCCGCGATAGTCCTGCACACGAAAACGGTCGATGATTCCTGTCGGTCTGTTACCCATGAGATCCGATCAGATCTAACTGTTTCAGATCGGAACGTTATGATCGAGGCACGCTCCAACTAGCGCCGCTTCATGTAATTGGACTATGAATTACATGTAAATTCCTCTCGTGTTCGGCTCGTTGCTTTTCGAAAGAGGTGTGGATCGAAGGACGTGTGGATTCATTCTCTTCCGAATATAAACATACCCTTCTAAAAACTATAAGTTTCTCGTAATACAAGAGAACCATTCTCGATTTCAATATTTTTTTTAATATATACAGAATAACTTGGTGATAAAAATAAAAATAAAAATTTAAAGATTCAGTAGAAGATAGAATATTTCGCTCTTATATCATTTTTTTAGATTCCAAAGTGAATAGTTTTATATGTTTATATTGTTTTCTTCATTCAACCGAGAAATGCCAATGAAAAATGCTAATCGTACAACTGTCATCATCGCGAAGCGAGTCGATATTCGCGAGCATGGAAAGAAGGCAGGAACTGCATCCGTGTATAAGAGTGTACAGTGAATGACACGGGAAACGTTGTAGCGTACGGGTGTATATAGCTATAGTTGTTCTTCAAGTCTGTCGAGAGTCTAATGACAAGTAGCACGCGATCGCGCGTCGCATGTAGGTTCGCACTTTGGAACCCGAGATTGCCGGGGGAGACATTATGAAACCATGAGACAAAGGGTGGAACGGAGTTAAGTAGACGGTATAGTTTGGGGTGAGAAAGAGAGAGAGAGAGAGGGAGGGAAGGAGGGAGGAGAAAAAAGAGAGTATGAAGAAGAGGAGAATCGCGGGGCGTAGGGGAAGGGTACATCAGCCCGCATTGCGGAACGATGCGCAACAGCTGCACCTGACACGTCATTTGCGTGGAACGTGTATCAGCACCGGCGATGGCTAATTATTATTCCACGTGCGCGAATGCATGCGCGCTTGCCCATTCGTTCGCTCGTTCCCTTCGTTCTTAAGCCGTCTTTCACGCGCGAAGTCGCGAAACGAGCGTCTCATCGGAACGCTGTCCGGTTACTTTCCTAATGGCGGATTTGTGTGTAGATTATAGGAAACATAACGTATTACCGACGGATCGATTAACGTACGGATTATACGCCACCGCACGTGTTTACGCGATTACGCTTTGAAACGCGGAATTAATTTCAATTTGGTTGAAATCGGATCATTCTTCGTTAATATATACGCAACGTCATGAGTCGTTAAAACTTTCAGGACTTTATAAAAAGGTGATTTCAAAGTGTAAATTTTACGCGTTTATCAGACTAATCTCTGTTTTCCTAGTAAATGCGAGACAGTTATTATTACGCATTGCTGTGCAATATTAATCCATATCGCGAAATACGCACTTTATGTATGTTAATTTATATCACGATTACGCGTACCCTCCCATGTTTCCTTCGAGCTGCACACGCTGCTGTAATAAATGTCACTTCCGTCGCAAATATACTTCTGACGAGAAAGCTTAAGGCGACAGGCGGCCATAAATATAAACGAATCTTGTCATTCTTATTCACCATGGTAGTTTTAACAAAATTATCAATTGTAATATCTACTGGGAGTATTGTTTCACGAAAATGAGATACTTGAGATATAGTCGTAAATAAATATAGATGTAGATGGTTCATTTAAGGCATTGTAATTTTGTGCGGTGAGGCCTCTCTTTCTCTCTCTTTAGATCTTTTAATCGAGTTTTTTTATCATTCAACGTCTTTGAAAAAATTTTGGCCGGAATTTGCCATACGACGTGGGCTTGGGTAATAGAGTTATTTCGAATTTCTGTCAGCCAATCTGTTAACGCAATAGGCACATGACGCCTATTGTGCCCGCGTACGTCGAGGGACGTCGAATCCACCCCTAGGCATGAAATTAAACCGTCACCTACCTACGCGTCCCGCACGATCGCGGCATTCGAGGTCTTCGGATGAAATTGTCCGTCTAATTTTATCACGGCAGGCTTTAAAATGATGGAAGGTCTCTCCGGGATAAGCTCCGGACACGTGGGGCCAAGGGGAGCCCGAGGTTGGGCTTTAATAAAGAAGCCCGACGCGGCTGGTTCGCGACGGGACTGCTGTCTGCATGGCGTGCGCGTCAACCGTACGAGGAAATACGTAAATCCTCGAAATCCTCTCGGGGAACGCGAAACGAGTTTTCAGGGACGATATTTGACTCGATAACGGGTGCCTTCCTCCTGCGCGTTTACGCGGATTTTAAGTTCAAACGCGATATAAAAGAACCGAGATTAGTGCCGTCGATGAAAAATTTAAAAGTTCATTTTATCACGAGAAGAGAATTAATTATAACGCTTAATCTCCCGAAGAACAGTCCTTTCGAGCTGCTGCGCGAAAAGAGAATCAACCTCTTACTTATTTAATAGTATTAAATTGAAATACAACGTTTATTGACTTTAAGAACTCTTTACCATAAAGACTGCAAATATACATCTTCAAGTAGTATGACTTGTTGTTTCTAAAGAGAGATTAATTTGGAATCTACGGTCGAAATTTTGTATCTTTGTCTTCGCCACGGTTTTCGCTTGAGATGTAATTGCGTCTACGATAAGCGTCCATAATAATAGACTTTTATGTAACAAGGTACTTTCTTTAAATATCAAACGCTGAACTTTAAACGTTATGCTAAACTTTGATAACGAGTGCATTTTAATGTCTGTCTTTGAAGCGCTTTCGTAGAGATAACCGTAAAGTATCGCTCCCATTTTATCTTTCGACAAGTATCGTATTTTAATTCGACGTTGTACAACGCATCGCATTACATTGCAATCTATCGACATACGTAAAATAGTACATGATATATTCAAGTAAGTAATATATAACTGTCTGCTCATTTTTATTTGAGTAATTTTGAGAATTGAAGAAAATTATTGTAAACAAATTTGTTTTCAAAGAAAAATTAATTATCCCTGGAAAATAATTTTTCAATCGCGCTTGAGAAACTGCGAAATCTAGTTAAAATTATACGGTACGACGGTGTAATATTTTCTTTTTGTCGGTACACATGATTATAAGCTTTACTCGAGCCAGACTGAAAAGGCAATTTTCCGAAAAACGTGGTATCTCCATTTGCCACTGAAACGAACAGCCGCTAATATCACGAGCACATTGTTACGCTCTTATCGCATGAAAGGAAGTCTTGCGATCTAGCTATGTCGATATCTGAAAATTTGCGCCTTATCAACGGGCACGCTCCCGAGTAACCCGCGGAAGCCATTTGCCAGGCACGATGGGTAATTAGCGTGCGAAACGCCGATTCGCCGCGATAGCACGCGCGGCCTTCTTCTTACGCAAGAGCCCGTCGTGCGCGCAAAAAACTATCGACCATCCACCTTTATCTGCCGGTCGTATCGCGACCTGACCAGCGATCTCCGTTGTTGCGTAGGCAGGTGGATAGAGTGGTATACGCAGAACAACCCGAGCCGATTATCAAGATGCCGCAATACGATCGAGTGCGGTGGTGGTTGCGTTTTCCGCGAAACTCGTGGAAGTAAGAGAAGCTGAAACGGGACTACAAAAGTGCCGTCGGCGATGTCGACACGCCTCATCTATGTATTAATAATTTTTTTCTACCTCGAATAATTGATCCTCGCGAGCATTTGTTTCTCGAAACAATCAGTGTAATAAGCAGAGAGTTAAGTTTCAAAGAATTTATTTTCCATTCTCGACATACGTATCTTTCGTACAAAAATATACTTTTAGAGAGATGTTATCGTGTATTTCCATAAAAGTACAATCTATGATACATGTATTTTTGTGGCAATGTATTGTAACACGACCGGAACATATAAATCTTTTTAAAACACGTAACTGCCTCAAGTGTATATCTGAAAACGCGACGAATTCGGATATTACGGAAACCGAAACGAGGAAGGAGAGAGAGAGAGAGAGAGAGAGAGAGAGAGAGAGAGAGAGAGAGGGAGGAGGAGAGAGAGAAAGAGGGGGGACGTTTGTAGACATTGTCGGAAACGATTATTATCTGTGCTCGTAAGCATAATTTCCGCTTTAATATCACACGCATTGCTTTTAAGGTCTAACGGTCATTATCCTAGTAATGCGGATCTTATCAAATATGCAAAGCGAATGATAAACGGTTCTGCGTCCAAAGCAGAGAGTTCGTAGCATGATTGCGGCATGGAATCTATATCGAGGTATCGGTTTTCTGCTTACGATACGTGATAGGTCATACCAAGACCTGCATGTTTCGCCAGCCACTTTTCTAAATTGTTTAATACGATTGAATCGAGACGAGAAAATCGAGATTTGAAAATTATTCGTTATCGTCGCGAGGATCAATTTCGAACGAGCTAACTTCACGTAGATAAAGAATCATTTAATTTGAAAAGGAACGCGTGTAACGAACGACGTAATTTTCATGCGGACTGTGTGCCTAACGGAGAAAATTGTCACATTAATAACACGTATATGAGTTATGTTATGGTTCAAAATTATCGTACTAATTCTTGTCAAGGTAGAAAGGGTGACGTAGTAGTTTCTTTGGCGATGAAAGGTCACGACGGCGTTATAAAACGCCATAAAGAGTTGGGCAACCGCACATGGCATCACGACACGTTGATACGTGGCGAATAAAAACATAAATTGTGACCACGGTGAGCCTCGAGTGAGGGTAAAACGTGTTTTCGTCGTTATGACTATAATTTGCCGGAATTCCAATTGTAACGGTAAAACCACGGCGGCTTTAAGCCGCCGTTGATTGCACAACCGATCGTGCAATTCGCGATCGACGGGGCACGCGAGGCACGCGTTTCATAATTTTCGTTCTTGCAGCCGGCGAAAAGAGCAAGCGAAAGACACGAATGGCGCTAATAAAGCAGTCGAATAATCCGCGAACGGCCCGGCGTTTCGGCGAAACGGCCCCATGGGTGATAGCACGGCTGCGCCCCATGACTGTGCGACGTGATTAAAACTAGCGTTGAATCGATGGTGCCGAAGCCACGGGGGGCTGATTGTCACGGGAGAGAGAAGAGCCGCCCTTACCCTGTGCTTTAGGCTAATTTACTGAGATGTCGTCACGCTGTCGAATCTTCATTGTGGCGCTTTCGCTTCCGCTTCACCGGACGTATCTTTAAAAATTTAACGAATCTATGTGTTAGGAAATTTCAGGGTTATCGCCTGTATTTCGAAAAGTGAAAGAATGATATTATAGGAGGAAATTATAGGTATCATTTTTATAGACGTCATTTTTACAATCATTTTTGCCACGGAAAATGATTTATATCTTTACTACGATTTTTTACCTTCGCGTTTATAATTATAGATTTATAATTCTTTACTTCGTGTTTAGCGACCTGTTTTAAAATCTGATAGATGGCGGACTTTTATAATTGTTGAATGTGTACTTATCTTTTTCGAAGAAGTCTGCCAAGCGATAAACCATACGGTAAAACGTATGACGCATTTTTCTGACGATAGTATGCCAAGGTACGTTCTACTTTGACAATGTTGACATCACGTTGCGTTGTAGATCGCGATAAAGATAATGGTGCAATGGAAAAAGTTTCCATGTCGGCGAACTTGGCATGTCGAGGACGATGAGTAAAATGATTGGTTAGCTCGGACAGGTACAAATCGCCGATAAAAGACGTGCTTATTTTAGTATCCTCTGTCTGAGCGATAACCATTTATCTAGTACGTGACGTTCTGAAATTGACAATTCTTTACATCCTTTTCATATGAGCATGAGTTGAACGCGATGTTCATAGTAGATGACACTAAATAACTTATAAATAATTATAAATAATAATTAATTGTAAAGATAATTAATTTTTTGGTTAAAAAATGCTTTTCCGCATATATTCCATAGAATTCTCGAATAGAATTATTATTTATAATAAGTAACGAACGAAACAAAATCAACTTTTCTCGTTAAGGCTTTTCATGTAATTATATAAAAGTTTGTATTGGAAAATGAAATATTTAGAGAACCGCGTTGATACTGGAAATTGAGTGAAATGGGGCGCGTAATCGTAACGAGCAATCGGCTGTTACACCGCAATAGAAGCTTCGTATAAAATATCATAATCTAAATTGAATAATATCACGGCGCATAAAAATGCGACAAAAAATTATAACGCGACGAGGAATAATTATTCGCTCAATTACGAGGCGCACCACAATGCCGCCGTACTTAAGCAGCCCTAACGATTCGCGAAACAATCGCGGCTCGCGTTATCAAGAAACGCTCTTTTTCCTCTTTCCCTTTTTTTTTTTTTTTTCCACTTTGTCGACACGTAAATCCAAGGCGAGCTCACGACCGACGCACGTTACGACATATTTTTTATCGAGGCACGCACAGCGGCCGTTATCGCGAGTATTGCCTACTCAGCCGCGACCTATATGCATTCGCAATTTTTCCCTCTCGCGATTGGACACGGCAGGGGTGGCTGGAAAAATCCAGGTGCGTGGCGTGATTGGACGATACGCACTGGAAACGAGCGCGCGCGGTTATACGCAGCGCGAACGACATTTGTCGCAACGTTCCCCGCGGGGCAAATTTTATTCCGCGCGCGACGTGGCCCGTTATCGCGAATATTACTTTCCCAGCATATTTTTCGTTATAAGCGCTAATTGCACGCAGCGCGCCGCAGGCGGGCCGCTGTGCCGGAGGATTTACGACGGACCCCGATATCGTGGCTACCGTCTTTCCTTTCATCTAAACAAGTGCATACTTATTTTGTCTTCCGACGTTTCCGGCCTGGAAAATTATACCGCGCGATAGCGCGCGAAGGAGATCCGTACCGACTTAGCAGCTCCGTTTTCTTTTGCGATTTTTCATCCACGATTGCGTTTTCTACTTAATTTTTTTTAAGACATTTAAATTCCTCTAGACGCAACTCGCGGAAAAATCTGTAAAACAAATATGATTGGACGTGGAAATATTGTTATTTTATTTTACTACGTATTACATATATGATACTTTATATTTTATTGTTGATTTTCCTCTGATAATTTTTGAATATACGAGATAATATCAATTATAACGCAACGTCACATGACACGTGTCACAATCGAATTCCGCTCCGGGATTCTAACACGAGCACTCGCAATTCGTTTGTCGCGCGTTCTCTTCCCACGTCGATTTCTCCCGCGTTCTCTCAAAACCGCCATCGCGTGGGTGGCAATGACACGTAATAATAACGCCCGGTAACGCATCGCGTGCGACAGCGAGCGAATCGCAGGGAATCAGGCGGCGACGGCAGCGGCGTTGGGCCCCTCGCGCCTCGTGCACGGCCCCCGGTCTCCTTGACAAGCGGGTGTTTAATTGGCGTTGAAACCAACGGTGTGACGGGAACACACCGTGTGTGCCGGTGGCGTCGCCCGAATGCCCGAATGCCTGAATCCTGCCGCGACTATACGCAGACGGATCCGCCATCGCTGGTGCGTTACCACGGCGAAACCCGGTAATTATCCGCGGCACGCAACTTCGTGCATGCATGTGTGTGTGTGCGCCACGTCGTATGGGTGTACGACCTATGTGCACACCACGTAGTCCTCGGGTGCCCGACCGCCGACTCCCCCTCAACCTCGGCCCGTCGTCGTCGTCGTCGTCGTTGTTGCTGTTGTTGTTGTTGTTGTTGTTGTTGTGTTATTGTTGCTCACGATGGCGGTACATACCCGCAGTGATTTCCGCTCGGGTTTGTTCGCGATGGCGAGCGACTTTCTCAGCGTTACATAGGTGTCACAGCGGTATGTGGGGCTCGCACCGGATACGCACCGCCACACCGATTTATGCCAATTGGTTCCGGAGGAGCGGCTGAGGGATTTAAAGAGCTGCAAAAAATCACGCCGATTGCAAATTTTCTCTCGCACGCAAACGTAATCTTTTTAGGTTTAGGAGGATTGATTTTTCGAAAAAATGAAATGATATAAAAGAATATATAAATAAGAATATGTAAAAGAATATATAAATAATCAGATTTCTCTTTAAACGCTCGTTAAAGAGATAAGACCAATCAATCTTATTACTTTAGTAATGAAAATCTGGCCGGTGCCTTTAACTACATGGTCTTTCAAGCATTTACGAGATGTTTTGTTAAAGATTACATCAATATTAATCACTCTACATCAGTCTCAGAGTTTCATATTCAGAAATTAGGGACACGCGGTCGTATCGGATGCAAACGTAGTTTGCAATTGCATATTTGTCCGTAGAATTATGACGGTAAAAGTATATTATTCGCAATTTACGTAATGTTATTTCAATTCCCACGTCACCGCGGCAAAAATTAAAATTCCATCGCACGGCATCGGCAAACATCGCACCAGGTTATCATCCGATACTTGGGATACACCGCCGACAATAATAATTATCGCGAGATCGCGACGATAGAGCGAGAAGGATAATCGACGTAATTACGAGATAGATCATCTCGTCTATTGATTTAAGTTCTTCTATCGCGTTCGAATCCTTTCCTTGTTCATAGGACACGGCAATTAGTTTGAGAGGGAAAAAAAGAGATCTGTATGAGAAAAATGGTGGAGTTAATTTTCGATCGCGGCATATTTATCTCACGTAACATCTGTACGCTTTAACGAAGGCGAATTCGCAATGGCGAAGTGCACATCTTCGAGATGGCATTCGCCATTGCGCGCGTCGTACGACAGGAAACGCGATAATTACTCGCTGCCTCTGTCTATTCGCGCTGACGTGCAATTATGAGCGTATGTAGACGCACACACATACACCTAACCGCGTATACGTGTCACGCATTTGCGTGTGTGATTCCTTGCGCGACAGACGATAAGCTGTATCGTTGAACGATCGGTCTTCTTCGAACGGTGTCGCGCGAAGCGACGGAAGAGAAATTATTTCTTCATACGCGATTCACGCGTCGCGCCGAACGAACGCCATTGCGTGGCGCAAAGACTATTAGATAATCCACCATTTTGAAATGGTGCGACAGGAAGCCCGATAATCACCGACGGTGTGCACGCTCGATGGAGCACCATGCTTGTATGCGAACGCCTACCGTCGTCGGTAACCATGGCGTCTGCTCCGCGCGTTATTTCAATATTACACACCGCTGGCAACAAAATAAATCGCGAAAATCGAGGTAATTTTGTATAATTCTGCATAATAATCATCGACGAATTCGCTACGAATTAATTCCGCATTTATTTGGTAGGCCGAAGGAAAGAAAAAAAAAAAAAGAGGGGAAAAAAGAAAAGAGAGAAATGATCAAACCGCGCGTTTGCCATTCGTCGTTTCTCGTCGAAAAATCGTCGAAAACCGCCGGCGCGGTGCGCAAAATTTTATCGATCATCAAACGCGATAATGTTATGCCGCATAATAAGCGTAAACAACAATTAACCCGTCGTATCGCGATGCGAACGCGGGCCAATTAATTAATCATCGTCGGCTGTCTAAATGCCGCGAATTCAAATCACCACGTAATTGGTCATAAATCCATACGATCCTTACTCCTTCGCCGTTCGTTATTCAACGAGTGCGGGCCGTCGTTTCAGTTCTTTACGTACGCGCTTACGTGTTTGGCGCATAAATTTTTAATGTCGCGAAGGGTCGCGTCCAGTTACGCTATTTTATCGCTATGAAAACGCGCTCGTTATTGCGGCCCTAAATTATACTTACTCAAGCGGTTTAATTGAGCAAGTGCTAATCGTGGGACTCGCAGATTCTATAACGCGTGCCGCGATATACGAATTTCTCGCTAATTATTCGACAGCCTGGCCAATTATCATAAATCTTATTGACACTTGCTCAGACGCGGGTGCGCGGCAATGCAAAACTGCAGCGAAAAAGGCTCGCAGGGAAAAGCACTTACTTTCCTTAATGCAAAAACAAACGCATTGTATTCTAATGACTATCTATATTTGGGAGCAAATATTCCTTCTGCCGCATGTATGAGATTCTATCATGAGAAATGTTGCTATTAATAGAATAGTTGGTATTGCAACTTCAAATGTAGGAAATATTTTGTTTTTATTTTTCGCATAATTATTTTCTCTCAATCAAGTAAATGTTTTGTTATAAAATTCACTATTAAACGTTATCATAATTTTAGATTAATCTTTCTAAAAGAAATTAACGTCCGAAACATCTGTACATTTGCCAAAGTCGCTATATACTTCCGTATGCAACGTGTTCTCATGACATTTTAATTGCGAATTTTTTCGAGAAAATCTTTAATTGACTGAATTTTAAAAATGTGATGCAGTGATGGCCGATTATTCTTTCTTTGCCGTCGGCGATCGAATACGCCCTTTGCGCGATCTCATCAAATTATTTAATATTTGTATTTAACGTTCAGTCAGAAATGCATTGTTGTGTAAAAACAGATGATAGATTTATAAAGAGAAAATATACTTCCCATGTCTGTTCATGATATTCGATCTAATATACACACTGTAAGAAATCATTCTTGTACATTCGTTTTGGTTAAAAGAATTTTTCCGTCGACAATCGTAGCAAAGTAATGTATGCGTGATATCTATATTTTTTTATGTATTTACGATCTCTTCATTTTTTTTTTTAAATATTGTGATATCAACGGCATAGTAAAGCAATAGTGAAAAATTAATGTAAAAAAATTTAACAGAGGTAAATCCTCTAAACTTGTAGAAGTGTTGTTTAATCACAATTAATTTTTTAAAATTGAACAGTCGTTTCTATTTACATATGTACATATAACTTTATCGATATCAAGGCTTCTTGATTGAAAGATATATTCCTTGCAATGACAGAGATTTAAAGTACTCTTTTGACATGTAACCGAAGGATTGTTTAGCAAACAGTGATTTTATATCTTTGACGATGCAATGATTTCATCGTGGTCTCTTGATTATTGTATCGCTTGCATTCTATTCGGCAATCATACATCGTGTCTATTATTGCACCATAAATTATAATTAGCGTAACGTCAACGCAATGGATTTAACTAATAAATTCATTGTCCATTGTGTGCAAATTAATGTATGATAATTTAGTAGATTTTGCTACTAGCTAGAATTAGATCAATCAGGAAGGGGAGAGATGATGTTTGACGGAACGAAGAATTAAAAAAATGAACGAGAGTTATGCTCATATCGGAATTGCTAAATCCCTTATGACTATTAACACGAATGCAGATATAAGAGTATTCTGATCTATTAATTATTCCTATTATAAACTCCATATCGCACCTGATAAATTAATTATAACGGACATTTCTATTCCTGCATAATCATTTGCCGAGAATCAGCATATTGTATTATATAACTATTATAAGAGCTCGCTTACACTCATATGTATGTACACACAAATGTCAGATATATTATGATTATTCATCCAATATTCATCTGAACCTGAAAAAAATACCACTTTTCTAACGGGAGAAATTAATATCGATTAAATGATATTTTTTTCGAGGATCTTTTGCACCACTTTTACATTAAACTTTACATGGCAGCCGGAGATTAAATATTTAGATGCAAAATTTTTTGTAATTTGATTTTTGCATACTCCTCCATTACGAAAGCATGCAATTTAAAGTTAGAAAGGAGTTATCCAGCAGAAGTGAAATTTCGCAAATTATTCGAGACGCGATAATTCGCCACGGTCCACCGGTAACTATAATCCGTTCGCCCGTTATCCGACGAAATCTCGCGATAGGTCTTCGAGGTCTATTAATTACCTTTACTTACGGGGCTGCTGCCGCACGTTGCAGTCGCCAAACGAGGGAGAGGGTGGGAGGCTGTCGGCATGGGGGTAAAAGGCACTTAGAGTAAGAGTGTATAAAGCAGGCGCACCCTCTGTTGCAGGCGAGCGACCGAGCGACAGACGGGTGGCCCCTCTCTGTCGGGTAGAGTGGGGAATATTTAAAAAGTAATATCAATTACATTTGCATATTCACCACCCACCCATGACCCGCTACCGTCCGCTCTGTCCACCCCGCCGCCCTCCGCCGAGTCCCTGAGCCCACCCCTTATAACACAAGGGCTGTATGTTTTGCCTGTGCCATATATACGTCGATTGAGAAGGATCGCGTCGACTTGAAGTATTTGATAAACAATTACAATGCGTTAATAAAAAAAAAGAAAACACACGATGAGGACAAAATTCGGAAAATACATTTTATCAATTTTATTTATTTTTCTCCTAGTGAAAAATATGCAAAATATAAGGAACAAAATTATCATCGATTAATAACGTTGTCAATTTCTTTATATTCAGGATTGATCTTTCTATCTACGTTTATACGTATTCTCGGCATTCGGCCGTAATGTTTGTAGACGTTAGACGTCAAGTTCGTTTTATGATGTAAAGGTAACAAGAGTAGTTTTTTTATTCCGTAAGAGATCAGCAAGTATATCGACGGGTAGTCTCATCGAATCTGTCGTTATCGGAGTCAATTTTTGTCGCAGGTCAAGCGATTGAATCTCCGTCTCTAGGTTCTCAAGGAACGTCATATTTTTATGGAAACGAGGAATATTAAAGTGGGCGGCGGACAACGTCTCCCGTTTACGCGACGCGATTTCGCAAGCTCGCCAAGAAGAGGGCAAAAGAGAGGGAGAGAGAATGAGGGAGACGCGGAGCAACAGGGAGGATGGCGGCATACCGTGCTCACGGTTGTATCGGTGTAAATCTTTGTTTGCAGGAATTTACGTAAGGGCAAAGCGAGTCCCGGCAACGAGGCGCCGCAATACGATAATGCGATAACGTTTCCCGTCCCGCGCCTTCCCTGCTCCGCCCTCAACCCTTGCTTTCGGCTTCCACAACCTCCTTTTCAGCAGGGATTTCGCCATTGTGCTTGGTGCCGATTGTTACTTCGCGCGGGCGTTAACATAACAATACGCAAATGCGCGGCCGCACTTCTCTCGGTTTTCTTATTCCTCCCCGCTCGTTCACCCCGCGCTTAGTCCCCCTGTCCTTTTTTTCCTTGCGCTCCTTTTTTTTTTTTTTTTCCTTCTCACCGCGTACTTTCGCACCGCGACGAATTTCGCGCCGTGACTCGTCGACCTCAAGCGGTTTCCGTACTTCGTGGTCGAGTGTGAGAATAACAAGTAATCGGGAGAGGCATTACTCTTACTTTTCGCGATTCCATTCGCGTGATTAACATTCCACGTGCATAATGGTCTGTTTACACGAGTACGCGCGGATTCGCAGGATTGTAAACGCGAGCCGGGAAAGAAAAATCAATGGGCTCGGAGATACGTATACATACGTAAACGATACGTAAACCAACAGGACTTGCAATATACGCTTGTTACCTTTAAACGAGAAAAGAGATACGGATAAAAGGGGAGCAGGGCGTATATTCTCGAATGTAAAACGGAAGTTTGATTGAAATTGGCAGGGTTGATCTCCGAGATCGAAATCTCAGAGGCATCGGAATATCTAACGCACTCATTCGCAAGGACAAATGAATGAGAGAATGCGGCGAACCGCGATAAATTTGGCTCGAAACGTAGTTATCGTTGCCGCACTGCCGTGATTATTTTCATTACAGTATACACCGCGGCCGATCGCTATCTACGACTTCCCACTGTACGGCGAGGCTTAGATTTCATGTTTTTTTCTTAATGATTTGAGCAATTAGCCACGCTGAATGCCCTGACTTCTCGTTCCAGTTCGCTCCCTCGTCTCCTCCCTCTTCCTTTTGCTAGTCGGGAATTCGCCGTGAGTCCTCCGCCGAGGAGGACGGAGCACGAGGGAAAAATAATGGCGTCTGCCGGCTTGTTATCTCGTCGAACGACGCGCGCCCGCGCGCGCGCGCGCGCGCGCGTTATTATCTGCCGAGCGAGTATAATTAGAGGAGAACTACTCGCGCGCACGGGATGTACGCGCCATGGAAATCGGTGGCCGATTGCCGATTACGCGTAGTAACGACGATATTACTCGCGAATAATTAGCGGGACTGCGGCGTCGGTCGCGAACAGCCGAGCCGGAGCGAATAACGTTAAGTCGATCGATGTGTGTGAGATACCGGAGCCGCTCGACGATCGACGACGCACTTGCTCGATCACAAAAGTGACGATAATAGAATAATAATATTCTCACGTCCGGCGTTCTCTCGATACGAGAAATTACGCGAATAATTAGCAGTGCCGCGGCATCGCCGCGCCGCGCCGCGCCGCGCCGCGCCGCGCCGGTTGCAAACAGCCGGCCCGAATGACGCTCGGTCCGCCTGCAGGCTCAGGTGGCTCCGCTCTCTCGGAGTTTCCATTGTACAGCGTACAAGGGTGCATACATTACTTTTGTCGGGCCTCCCTATAACCCTCCTCGCGGCACCCACACTACGAGTCGCGGCAGGTGTTGTTTGCCGTACACCCTGTGGTACCGGCCGGGTCCTCGTCTCGCGCTCACGCTATCCTTGAATTTATCGTCCGTGAAAACTCGTTTTCCGCGTGCAACGTGACGCCGATTACCGCCGGGGCCGTAATCGGGAGTCTCGCGAACGCGTTCGCGTCGCCTCGCGTCGCGTCGGCCAATGGTAGCTAGATCTCGTACTGTGTTGACAGTAATGTAGCGATATTTTAAAGCCCGTTACACATGCGTGCGTACACGTGCATACACATACACAATCGCATACGTGCGTACGATAAATTGCAAGGAATAAATTTAAAAATTTGTTCTTTGTAATGGAGACTTATATTCTCATATTTAGATGTGAATAGGGGAACCGGGATTAATTTACCTGAGAATAATTTCTGGCCTACGTTAATTGTACTTGTGTTTTAAATAATGTCCCTGTGTTATAAGATTTATGTGAGATCTGGATCTTCGTACGACTAATACTACTTCTATTTTTTTCCGCAAAATATCAAGAAATTCTCAAAGTCTAAAGTTTTTTCCTATTTATCTTCTAATATTTTTCTCTCATTTCTGTTGTATCAATCTCGTTGGATTGAGTGAAAAGAAGTGAAAATGCCGATTGATCAGGCTTCGATTCGAGTGCGCGTAACGAGCGCGCTGGCGCGCCGACGGCGGTCGCCGAAACGTTGAGATAACGATAAAACACGGCGGTATCTCACGGGCACCGCCGTGGGAACAATTTGTGGCGTCCGTGTATATCGTCGTGTTACGAACTCGCCGCTTTATTTAGATTTGATTTCAGTAAAAAACCCCGTCGCGTACGTGACGGCACGTACGTATCGCGTCGCCAGACCCGCCTCTGGTGTTCCTCCGCCTTCTTTCGCTACGTTCGTTCGTTCGTTGCACAATAGGGCGATTTTGCAACTTCATTTTGCGGCGAACGCCATTGAACTTGATATCGGACCTGAGATATGATCGATCACAGGCTCAATTGCATAAAAGCGGCAAAAATTAGAAAACCTTCAATGTTGAAATAAAGTTAACAGTCATGGCAATATGATTTAATAGTAATTCTACGACAGACGCGCATTAATTTTTAGTTGAGTCTAGTATAAAGTTATATCGTATAATAAATGTATAAATATCGTATAGTAAACTAACATGAAGAATAATTATCGATCAATTTTAAGTTAACTTGATAATGTTGTGATGCTTAATATGTTACTGCATAAAAATCATTCATCTATAGGCTATATTTACCGAATTGGATATAAATGTAACGTTAATGGAAATAAAACAATTTATCTACGTGCTTTTCTCCTCGTTCATATCGCGTTATAAGATTTTGCACGCGAAATAATTAAGAAATCTTCACATCAGAGAGATTCGCCAGCAATGGCATTCACAATGAAGAAAGCATAAAGTAAACGCACGCGATAGATTTTTTGAAAGCCAAGATTGCGTTTGAAAACTGTTTGTACTTAGTCGGAAAGTCGATGATGAAGTGGAAAAGCATTTTAAGTTACGAGTGTTCATCATGAAAAATCTATCCGATTTCTCCAATAGATGTAAAGCGTAAAGTAAAGCGTTCAACGTTGTCATAACGAAGTTATATCTTCACGTGAAGCATATATCGCATGTCATTTTTAGCGCGTATTTATCGTAAATGCAACGCTAAAGAATAAAGACGAGGAATGGAGGAAATGGAAGAAGAAAGAAAGGAAAAGATGAGAGAAGATAAGAAAAGAGGTGGGTGGGAGGAGAAAGAGACAAGAGAAGTCTAATATGGCTGCCGCGTCCTCAGCATTCTGGTCGTAGACGGTGAGGCGAGTAGCTGAGCGAGCGAGCGAGCAAACGAAGAATCGCGAGCGAGCGGGCGCGGCTCCAAAGAGGCGAGTTTTCTCGATGCCAGTCATCTTCCGGAATGCGCTGGTGCGCGTATCTCGTAGTTTGTATTCCTACGTCGCGCGCGCGGTGGATGGAAAGGCCTTCGGCGAGTGCGAGTCCTCAAGGAGGAGGACATCACGGGGCTTACGACTCGGCTCGGCTCGCCTCGGCTCGCCGCATCGACTCTGAAGTGCGCGCGCGAGATACCGCTTTCCTAGCCATCAGTGTGCGGCCATTTTGAGTCCTCAAGGCGCCACCTAGCACATAGTACGTCCGCTTTCCCGTCACCTGATCTGACGACGTCGGAGAAAGGTCATCATCTGATGATCGCGGGCTATAGATCGACGAGATGATGTACCGCGCATTTCCTCTAATACAACTTTTTCATCCGAGTCAAAAAAAAAAACGTACCTCTTTATCATGATCGTAACGGCTTGATAGGGGAACCCGCTGATAATAAAGCGACGAACGTCAACTTCGCTACTCCGATCTTCATGAGAAACTTTGTGGCACGTGGTTGCGATCGCATGCTCGAGCACGTGATCACCTAGATTAACCCTGTCACTTGCGAGGTGAGGATAGGCACTTTGAAAATTCACTGAGAGATCGGTACTCCGTAAGACACGTTTCGAGATCACGGACGCGACGAACAAGGACGAGGACGACGACGAGCGACGGTGTCGGATTTGCCGGCTGCGAGACGAACCACGGCGGGGTTCCTAGCAGACAGGGAGAGGAATACGAACTAAGGGTTCTATATCCATCCGACGAGCGACGAGGAGCCGGGCCGAGTCGAGCATAGCATAGGGAGCAGAGCAAGGAACACTGGCACCACTCCTGGTAGGGGTAGCCGACGTCCGTCCCGAGTCTTTCCTCATCTGCAAGTCGTATAACCGAGCTAATTATCAAGTTAATATGGCCATTCTGTATGGAACCCCGCGAGAGAGTGGGTGGAAGTGAGATGCTAGCAAGGGGTGGCGCATGGCGTGCGAGCAAGACGGCCGGAGGTACATTGATATTATAAGTTGCTTCAATCGCTGTATTCATTTGTAAACTAACCAGGCTAAATGTATTCACCACCGCGAGGCGGCGCGCCGATAGGCGGAGCCACGGGTACCCGGGCTACGACGGCGCCCTTCCTTCCTTCCTTCCTTCCTTCCTTCCTTTCATCCATCTACCTTCCTACCCTTACGCCATCGGCGTCGCCGACTGTTCTCTGTCGACATCCTTTCTAGTCGATTCTTGATAGCCTCGTCCTTCGATGGTCACCATCACCATTGTCTATCGGATCGAGGAGGTATTAAATCGAAGATAACCCTCGACAACAATTTGTGATTATTTCCTTAAAAAATAAAGATAGGAAACACATTTCTCTTTCTTATCTCTTTGTTGTAAAATTCCAGATTATCAGATCAATTCGAAACACAGAATTTCTTGCTGAAAATTATTATTAATTAATAATTTGGCAAATATATAGTTTTTTCTCTTGGAGCATAATATATAATTCTTTCTCTTAAGAGAAAGTTGAATGGCTCACAATCGTAGCTTGCGGAATAAACTGATACCATAACGAAGTCGAGGAACGTTTATAGATGCTCCCGCTCTGCTCTTTCGACGTGGCCATCCCGAATCTGGCGAACGCTCCGTGAGAGTGGAGGCGTACACACTCTGTCATTACGTTTCATATATTCAGATTTTTTTCTTGCGAGCGGAGCTAGCACGGGCGCCGGCGTGTATTATTATTCCGAAGCAACTTTACGCCCACCCTTTTCGCTTCCCTACCTTTCCTCTTCCTCGATGGCGCGGAGTATCGCTGTGGTTCGGGCGCTCCTATGACGACGGCGACGACGACAATCGACGTCGGCGACGAAGGCGACGAAGGCGACGAAGGCGTCGTCCTGTTACGGTTCGTCTTGAGAACGGAGACCGCGGAAATATGAATGCATAAATGCATAAGTGCTCCCACTACCGTCATCGTGGGGCCACCACCATCTGGTCCTCCCGCCTACTTCATTCACGTTGTGATTCCGAGTTTCTTTCCTCGAAGAGGAACGCTTTTTGCCCTTCAACTTGCACTCACTGGAATTTCTTATACTCGCAGGTTGAATTTTCGCTCTTGCACTAGTAAGGATTCGCAATAAAAGAAGTACTGAATATTTCTCAAGTTAAAACAAGACTATTCTATACACATGTTATGAATGGAGTAAAATGAGGAGAAGATGTCTATAATCCTTAAATATTCAAAAAAAATTTATTATTATCTATTTTGATTTTTGAGTTCGCTCTGTCCCTGTAATCGTACGCGCGTCTACACAGGATCCTTAAGATTCTCAATGGAAATGGTATTGTTATGATAGGTACAGGCCACTCATGTTCTCCAAAGTAAATAGCACGCTTGCACGCTCTCAGATTGTATTCCAGTGTTAGTCGGGGGATACGAGCCTCCCTCTCCGAACGAAAAGAGAAGACGCACCGGTGGTGCCACGAGATTAAAAGACAAATTAGCATAATGTGTGCCTGCGCGCCCCAGGCCGCCCTGCGAAGAATTACGGGGATAGTCTGCCCGAATGCTCTCCTAGTATCTCTGCATACACTGCGACTCTCATAACAATGAATTAAAATCTTTTTTTATAAGCTGCATACCTTCTTTATTCGTTTAAAATTATCGTTAGAAATTCTTAGATAATACGTTGTTTTATAATCCACAAAGTAGTATAGTTACTGAATTAAAATCATATTTTATTTTTAATAAATAATCATTTTTAAGAGAATTTTGTATTAAAAGAATTTTTTTATATTCAAAATTTGTTTTCTTTTCCATTAACTGTAAGACTTGAATAATTTCGATAATGGCGGCGATCGAAAAACGGTATTCTTGATCTGAATGCTTTCAGTGTGCGAAGCGTAACGCGCCGTTTATCAGAACGACGGGCTCCGTTGGCGAGTTTTTAATCAGGCACCGAGCAACGTGCTCGTCTCTGTCTGGTCGGCAACCAAAAAGGATCGTCGACCGTCGGCCGACGCAGAGAGGGAACGGGCGATAGAAAGGGGAGTCATGCGGGGGATGTTGGCGGTGATGCAAATAGCGCGTTTAATAAAGTGTCGCGCGGCTGCCATTTGAATATTGTAGCATATTCACTTTTCTCATCGAGTCCGCGCGAGAAGGAGACGGAGGGTCGGCAAAGAGATGACGAAAAGTGCGAGAAAGAAAGAGTGAGAAGGGAAGGACGGGGAGAGCCGTGCAAGGTGGCAAAGAGAAAAGCGTAAGAAAAGGCAGGGAAAGTTGACGGAAGAAATCCGCAGTCGCGAGGGGCGGAACGAGGAGATCACTGTGATATTCTTTCGGTTTGTATATACTCATACCCACGCGTGCACACGTGTATATATATACAGGTAGACGCGTGTACGGGAACGGTCGAGTGAAAAGAGAATGGCGAATCGCACCTTCTTCGCTTCATGCATGATTCAGTCGCAGTATCTCATTTCATCTGCTGCCTCCTCCGCTAAACTATATCTCCTAATGGTAATGCCATTCCGCGGCACATATCTCTTTATATTACGTGGGTTGCTTGGCTGACTGGCTGGTTCACGGTTTCTTGGCTTTCGGTATATCCCTACGAAAGTGCTACCACCGCCAAGCCCCTTTTCCGCTACACCCCCGTGGTTCGGTGTTCTAGCACCCTATTCTCTCAGACCTTGCTGCGCCTTCCTCTCGTTTACCACCTTCGAAAAGATCTACCCCCTCTAGGTGCGAGCAGTGCCCCCCGATGTGTACGCGCGTGTACATGTGTTTGCACGGCGTGTCGGTGTGTGTTTGTAGTATTCGGCTGGGTAAGCGCGTTCGTCGTGGGCGCTCTTGAGCGCGGAGCATTGGGGAAGAAATAAAGAAAGAAATTGTTAGTTCTCGCTGTTTTAAATTACCATTTATTACGACACATAAACCCGACCTGGGCCGGGAAGTCCTACCAGCGGCCATCTTGTCCCACCCTTCTGTGGGGTGGGTACCCGGGAGATCGTCGGAGGAGACGAAGGCAGGGTTGAGAACACAGTCTATATCATCGTCTTCTGCTCTCAACTCTCATTCGTATCCCTCAACCCTCTTTCTCTTCGCATGCCATTCTCTCTCTCTCTCTCTCTCTCTCTCTCTCTCTCTCTCTCTCTCTCTCTCATACTGTCTTTTCTTTCGACTTCTCTTTTTGACAGGAACGATCTCTCTCTACTTACGCGATCCTTTACTTTCTTTCTCGAGGTTCGTATATCTCTGTACCGCGCATAGGGTTGAAACCCTCAGTAATGATCATTACCTCCGGCATAGTGACAAGTGAGCTCGGGGAACCGGCGCTACGACTGCAGGAAATGGCCACAGATAACGCTGTCATGGCCATTTTTATATTATGACGAATGGATCATCTTTCTTCCGTTAACTTGGCCCCGTTGGGGCGCCAAGACCATGAAGGGGAATGCGGGTGATAGATTTCGTGCAACTGTTTCGCGCTCTTCCGGCAAGCACTCTTCTTGCTATCGCATCAGTATGCGCTCGTTAGTCGCAGTAAAAACGAAGTTAATTTTCCTTTCTAAGAAATTTTCTTTCCAAAAAAACAAATTTTTAAAGATAATGTTATGATATGTATAAATGATATGTATATTTTTTTCAATGCGTTACTCCGTACATATTTTTAATATAAGGAAATAATTATATCTTTTATATATATCTTTATATATATATATATTTTTTTTATGACTGAAAAAACTGAGAGGAGAAGTTAAGTTTCTAAAATTCTACTTAATAAAAAATAATAAAAATGTAAGAAAGAAAAAAAAGATTGAAGATATATTTGGAATAACGTTTCAATAAACGCTTTAACACATTCATGAGATTGCCACGCATTTAATATAATTTTTTTCTTCCATAAACCGTACGATTCTTCATTTTTTTTGCGTTTCTTCGTCGTAAACGGCAATCATAAAGATTCCTCCAAAAAAAGAAAATATCCGACTCGATAATGTTCCGTTTCGGATCTCATGGCGCCCCCCCGCCGGCAGGATGGCCTTTTTCAGCCCCCTCGCTACGCGGCAATAACGGCACTGGGCAGTCTTTCATATCGTATCGGGGCAGCTCGTCTATGTGGAAATGCGATCACTTAGAACCGGCCTCGAAGTATAATTCGCCTACGTCTACGTAGATCGGCGTGCCGGTTGGTTGCGTCCATGTGAGTCCGAACAGATCGTATATTTTTTATTATTGGTCGATGGAGCCAGTCCCCCGGGGGGCGGAGAGGGTGGGACGGATTGGCGGCGGGTAGGAGGTTTCGATAGCTGACCACTCGACTGGATGTGGATGCTGCTTCCTTTCCTTCTCCCGTTTGGCTCTTCGTGTGTCCTTTCCTCGTGCTCCTGTTTCCTCCACCATGTTGCAAAAGGAAGCCGTCCGAGTGGTCGCGCGAGTCTGTGTGGTCGTGTATATTTTTCGCTCGGTATACGCCGCTCTCCCGTGTGTTTGCGCGAGTGCTTCCTCTACATATATATATGCGGCATGGTGGATCGCGTATCTCTTAGGTCGAGGTCGTTTTATTGAGTGTAGACGACGGAGAAGCGATTCTCATGTTTTTACATCGAGGCAATTTTTCCATCTCGCCCCGTTGCCTTCAAGAACACAGACTTTCGACGTTCCAGAACTGCTGGCCGTCTGGCTATTTCTGCCTCTCTCCCCTTTCCAAGTCTCTCTCTTTCGGATCAGTCAGTCTCATCAGCCGATATCCATTCGTCCTGTACGCGACACGAAATTCGAAGGGACATCTTAAGCCGACGTCTACGTTTAGATTGCCATCGCGAATTTGTGAGCAGCAGAAATATACGGGATTAGGATCGATGTCGCAGAATATTTAATGCATACGAATTAAAGACAAGACTATATATTCGGGCAATTTAAAAACGAAAGTGCATAAATTTTTAAAAATATATTTAAGATTTAATATGAAGCTCTTCACACAATTTAAAATATGTTTTAAAATATTATTTTATTGTGACGGTTTGGAATAATCAAGTCTGATAATATAAAATATCAGAAGTAAAGAATAATAAAGATGGAATGATTTTGAGAAAAATATAATCAGATCTCTCGAAATGTACGAATAATTCCGCGCTATTATAAGATAAGCGTCGCATCCTCCCCTAGCGATATCTTCCAAATGAGAGATCTCTCGAATAGAGTCAACCAGAGTCGACTTTCTGAAATCTAATCATTCCGAAGGAGACCGCACATTCCATCCCACGAACATTCGGGGATGAGGCGGGTTGCTCGTTTAATTCAATCGTCGTAGCGTGCACCGAGGGACTATTCGTTATTAACTTTAGTCGTAACCACGTAATACGTAAGAGCCATCGCAGACGTATTCTGGGATGGCGCTTCTGGTAAAGGTTGGGTGGTTCACGGACGCGGTTTTACCGCAAGAGAATGTATCCTCCTCGAAGAGGAGCGGAGTATCCGAAGGTAGTACCTCCATCTGGAAGATTCCTTCGAGAAGGTTCCTTCTCCTTGAGGTGAAGCTGCCGGTTGGCTCACCCCCGCTTTTGGGGGCTGTTCGCCGACGAAGCTCGGGGATTGGTCTAGGACGATAGCTGTCCGTACTCACTCTCTCTCTCTCTCTCTCTCTCTCTCTCTCTCTCTCTCTCTCTCTCTCTCTCTCTCTCTCTCTCTCTCTCTCTCTCTCTCTCTCTCTCTCTTTATGCCTTTCCCCGTGGTGCCTCTCCTCGGTAGCTTGATTATACGTTGACCTAAGAAAATCAACCACCCACTACCACCACCAGCAGCAGTAGCAGCGCCAGCCGCACGTCCTCGGTCTTCGTCCTTCTTCGACGATGGTGGCCCCGCCATCCTTTCGACCATCCAGCCGAGAGGAGAGAATCTGCGGCGGAGCGCGTCGAACAAGCGAACCAGGTGCCCCGATCCTAACCTTCCTCTTCTATCGACGGGGTTGCACCACCGCGATGAGAGGGAAAGAGGACGCGAGAGCAGAGAGGGAGAGGGAGGGAAAGCGAACGAGGGGTAACTCATCGCTTATGGATACTGATGACTCGCGCAATGAACTCAGACCGCGTTAAGGGTGGTACCGCTCTGCGGTAAACCCACCGTTCTTCCCTTCTCTTGTCTTCGACATCCGCATCTCTCTTCTTCATCGTTGTCCATACTCCTCTTTCTGCCCTCGCGGTTATCTCTCGTCGTATCCCTCTACCCGCCTTACTGCTCTTCGATCTTTCAATAACATTTTCCCTTTTTCTCGGGCCAGTTGGGGAAAGATAGTGGAAACTGGGTGCTGTCTTATATGTATAGAACATGCGGGAGCTTCATCGCGGCTCGGCGATTTTGTACGTGGTTATACACAGTAAAAGCGATCGAGTTAATGCCTCTCAAGTGACAGATAAACTTGCTCGTATTTTCTGAAATAACATTCGATACGTAGGTCGTTAATGTCATTAAGAGTACAGCATTAAATTGTAAAGCAAATGCTAAAGATCGATTTTTAAGATAAAGAAAATAAATCTTTATTTATGAGAAAATGTTTTTTTTTTTTATTTTTCATTAGAGTTACATTATCTCGTTCTTTCAATCTTGCATAAGAAACAGAACGGGGAATGTGGAACACTTTGTATATTCATATACACACTCGTACCTGATATGAGACTATAGCGTACTTTTACCTTCAGAGCACCTTTTGCTTAAACGCTTTGACGCGGCCTCACGTGCACATTAAACGAACGCGATATGCGCGGAATATCGCCGGGCTAACGAGGCGTTACAAACTGAATAGAGTAGAAATTCCGTCGCGACGCCGTCGGGGAAGTCCCGTCCCGCTTTTTCCACGTACATTGCATCGTATACTTCTTTCCTCCGCCTCTCACGGCCATTCGTTTCTATTACCTCGCGTTAAGGGAGCGCGGCCGGTCGGCCAGTCTCTCTCGGCCCCGGGGTTAGATTTATTTTCACTCCACGGATATTTTTTTATGGTCCCGCACGTGTTATAGGCGCCGCTCGTGGTAGTCCTAGAGGGAAGATCCTCGCACGCGCCCGATCCGCAACGGTTGGACTCTCACATACACACACACACACACACACACACACACACACACACACACACACACACACACACACACACATACACGCGTACACATACGCACTGAATCATACGTCGGTCTACACACATTTGTCACGCGTGCGTGTACGAGCGTGTACGAGCGTGTACGAGCGGCCGAGCGGACGCGCGCGGATCGGTCGTATAATAAACCCATAAACACCCCCGTTGCGCACCGAGAAAAAGTGCGCGGGGCAGAGTAAGCAAGGGCGAAAGACAGAGGAGAGGCCACCCTTCCCGGAATGATACATAAAATGCCGTGCGCACGCTTCGAACGTTAACCGCGGATACACACGGCGATATATCGATCGCCGGCGTCAGAATAAGTTTCGGGAAATTCAGATTTGTCGTCTCGGCATCGAGGCTTGTCCTCGTCATCGAGAAGCGCGCATTGTTTTCTCTTCGTGAAGAATCTCGATTAATCGCATTTCTCTTACTCCATTTCTCTTTATTATTTCGTTCTTAAAGAAAATCAAAAACTTCAGTCGTAAACTAATCAGTAAAAGTCTATTGCGTAAGTGAGAGAATGTCGATTATTTCAACATTATTTTTACGGAGGCAATCAATCAAGTTTTGAATGAAAATATTGTCGAGTATATATTTGAACTTCAAGTTCTTATCAATTCCAATATTGTAATGCGTAATAATTTCTGATGAATGCAATAAAATTCTTTCTGCTTAGAGGGGTAAATTCGATCAGGAGTGCCATATATCGATTGAACGTTGACGGAAATGGCCTTGTGAGAGCGCGATGCTTACGCATTGCAATGTGCGTGCCTGGTATGCAGCGCCTGGACTTTTGTACCGAGAGAATGACGCGGAAAGGTTAGGAGGAAAAGACAAAAGAAAAGGTTGCAGGTGCAGGAGCGGTAAGAGGAGGAGGGAGGGTGGGGGGGGGGGGAGGGAGGAGGAGGAGAGAAGGAATTTCTAAGCACCCGGAGCGCAATGCTTACCAGCGGTAACGTTTAAGCGTTGCCATAAGTAAGTACGAGACCTTAGCGCGCATCAAGGAAACAAACAGCTGGCGCGCGCAATATGAATTAAACATGCTGATTAATAATTAACAAGTTGCCGGCTCCTTGGCCGCGTGCAAGGAGCCCGTGCACCGTGGAGTATAGAATGTGGGTGTTCTTCTACCTGTCCTTCTCGCGCCTTTGTTCACTGCGTGCGGGCACACAGCGCTCGATTAAATCTTACGTTCGACATTTCCCGATGAGGCGCTTGCTCTGCGAGATGTCACATTATTTCCGGAGACTACGAAAAAAAAAAAACGATATCTAAATATGAAGATACTTAAATAGCTCGTATTTTTGTGTAATTTGTTTTTTTTTTTTTTGTAATATACGATTCACACGCTTGTTAAAGTACGTACTCTTTTATCGGATATATCATCATTTAATAGCCGACACACATCAATCTCGAAATATTATTGCGATTTGCTGGCGAATCGAAGAATAATTTGATTTGACGATCGCAACGTACAAGTGTATCGAATGAAAGCGTTCGCTTTCGCCTTTTGTTATCGAACAGTTTCTCGCTTTCTCCACTTTGCGTGCGTAAAAACGACTCACTACTGCGGTGCGATAGCGGTGTACCGCATTTGAGGCGGAGAGAAAGAATTGAGTTTAAAAAATTCCGTCCGAAATTAACGACGCGAAAGGGGCACGTTTGATCGTTCTCGTATTTATATCTCGGCGGAGAGGATTCCGCGGCGGTGTGGTACCGCTTTACAGAAATCCGATCCGAGTTCTTTTTGTAAAGCGAGGAAAAAGTTGGCCCGCGAAGAAGAAGAAGAAGCCGACGGAGACGACGGAGAGTCCGCCGACTCGCTCGCTCGCGCTCGCCTCTTCATGTTTATTAATGTCCCGTACGTCCGTGCTATCGATTCACTCATTTCACTCTCGTTTCTCTCGCGAGATAATGATACTGACCTACGCCAGCTGTCGCGTAACCGTGGATTTAAATGGACTTAACAATGCCGGGGATAACCGTCGGCAGCCATTCGGGCAGCTCTTGACACATTGACTGCATACATTAGTGTAAACGTCGTCGTCGACGCGCGATCGACGCGGGGAAGAGATTGAAAGGCGGCAAAATGATTGCGTTCCAAGCGTAGCGACACGTGACATTATCGAAGTTATCTCGCCCAGCGCGAAACATTTAAATAAAAAAAGAATCGATTTAAAAAAATTACAAGGTAATGATTATCGGCAACTCTCCTGTTAATTATTAATCAGCATATTTGTATGCTGATTTGTAATTAATGCTGTATTTGTATATGTATGTAAAACTTTACATATCGCTTGAGTTTAAGTAACAAATGATTTCCTTAATATCGCGGCTCAATGCTATAATCGTTGAAAAATTAATCCGATCGTTGATAGCTCGACGTTATATCATGTTAGTCATAGATTTGAAATGTCAATTCAAAGGTTTGAGACAACGTATATATCTTTTAGTTGGCATCGGTGTTGACCTGAACCGGAAAGATTTGCGATAAGACGTCCGACAACCCTTCTCGCAGACTCGTTAATATCTTGTATCGAGACGAGAAACCGCATAATTGCCGCTCGCACCCCGAGTAGCTTCAACGTTAGGGTGACGGAGTCCAGGAAGTATACTCATAATTGCGGGGAGGGAGGGAGGGAGGTAGAGCGAAGAGGGATAGGAGGCGGATGGAGAAGCGAGGCAACGACACGAGAGCCGTTGCTGTATGGATTAATTAGCGATAAGGCCTCTAATGAGCGGCAGGTGAGCGATCGACTAAGTAAGCCCCGTTTCGTATCACGGTCGTTCAGTCTGTTTGATGTGTGAGTTACGATGCGTGAGTACGACGGGAAATATGGATGCGACTCCTTAGAGACAGATTCGATGCAAACACTTCCTTCTTTGAATCGTAAAAGAGGAGCCTATTAATTATCTGTGTTTTTTTTTTTTTTTTTTTTTATAAAATTGAGATCTCTCCACCGTTTTAATTATTCGTGGGTATGACTTTTCTGAGTGTGTACTCGTGAGAGCGACGATATTTTTCCGCGATGTCTAATTATGGAATAAAATATTATAACAGAAAACATTAATAATTATTATCCTCGATATACAAACTGGAAAAGAAATGTCCGTACGTTGACATTAGCATTAATAGATTTGCTTTGGACAGAAATTGGTACTTATAATTATGACGTACAGAAACACCATGATCTCCATGGTGTTTAAGCTTCGTTCGACCGTAATTATATTTTCCTACTCTCCTCTCTCGTTTACATCAAATTACAGCGGTGCTAACAGTCAAATAACGTCGCGCCGTCTTGTTCTTTCTCTCAATTGTCTCGACGGGCGTAACCGCCCGGCCGGTTTCGTCGTCATATATCTCATCGAAATTATGCAGTTACTTTTGTACAACGTGACATTACGGCAGACAAGAACGAAATAATGGCGTCGCGGCGGTGTACGCGCTTATGGTGCGTACGAGCGACAGCGGCCGTTGGGCAGAGACACCTTAAGAAGGCTGGGGAGTCACGTCCTGTGAATTGTGGGCCACGTGACAGAGGCGTGAGGCGTGATCGAGGTGCGACGCGATGGAACAATGCCATCGGGGTTCTTCGAGGAGGAATGCCGGTATGCCGCGCCCATCTTTTTACGATCTGCCTCGCTCGTTCGTTCACGAGGCTCGCGAGACGCGAAGCGACAAACGTCGATTGACAATCGGAACGATCGGGACATGACCGCGATGGAATCGGTGTCTTAAATCGATCGCAACGGTGACTCCGAGTCACCGCGAAGTTTTACCGCGTCTTGGCGAGTCCGACACTTAACGGGACCGAAAACGTCCCACGCGTTGAACTTCCAGCTTGCTTGCGACGCACCCGAAACGTATCGTCGCTGTCGTTTTATGTTTTGTACGAATCGCCGATAGGCATTGCGTTTTACGATAAGCTCACTAAAAGTAGAAAATAAATAATAGAATCTGCATTATTACATACATTAGAACAAAGCAAGATAGTTGTAAGAAATTTAAAAATGAAAATGTTGGCTTTATCCAATAAAATTATATTTAAAAAAAAATTTCTTTGAAGATTCTTGCCGTGGAGGATCACTAACTGGACATATTTAGTATACGAATGTCAGTCTATGTCGTCTATGTTGATCGTAGACCACGTATCTTTATGGCGTCATTGGCCCCTAACGGGACCAAGAATTTCCACGCGATGTCGACCGTGCTCGAAGTGCTCGATTTATATCGCGGAGGCGTAAATAGAGTTTTATAAGTGGTTTTATGCGTTCCTCATGCCGCATAGTATCTTCTCGACGAGATTGTTAATTATCGACACTCGTCTACCATAAAATGAGAATTATTTTTCCATTTTTTTCCCATGTAGAATTTCCCCAATATGTTTCCTGAATTTTCTTAGATTTAACGAGAAACAGAAGCTACCAATTTTTTTATATTCAAAGATAATTGTAACTTCTGGATTATTTTATTTATTAAAACTGAATGAATTTTCGTTCCGAAATAATAAAATTCAAAATCAAATATCTTTATTTTAATGTGTTTATTTAAACACGATGCAAATGTATATTGTTAGTCCTACATCTTTTTCCCAGCTGCATTTTTGCGTCTATCTATAATTAATTTTCTGTTTCTTCGTAAAAAAAATAACAAATAAATGCTTGCTCATTTTTTTTTTTAGTATAGAATTTAGCATAAATTAAGTATATAAGGACCCAAGATATTTAATAAGGAATGGAGGAAATTATTTTCTCTATTTGTCTCTCACGCGCCGCAAGTCGTAATCGAAAATTACTGCGATACGCCAAATTCGTCGAGCGCCAAAGCGATTCGCTAATGCCCCTCTCCTAATGAAGCCATCCATCCTCGGCGTGCGGGTAGCCCAGCATACGGCTGTCGATCGATGGTCCGTTTTCCAGTGCCATAATGGACCGTGGCCGACCACCGCGGGCCGTAAAGCGGGTAAGGCTGCTTATACGCGCCGCGGTAAATAAGTACCGGCGGTGTCACGCGCGCTATAAGCATGCGATAAGACGCGTGACACGCCATCGTTCCGCTTGCGGACAATACAAAATCCGTCGTCGTCGTCGTTGTCTCGTCGCGTCGGCGTTGCGTTGCGTCGCGTTCCGTTCCGTTCCATTCCGAAAGAGACTTCGCCATTGTGTCGGCCTGATGCTCGATGATACCATACTTGAAGAAGAGCCTCGGGCCGATCTGTCTCGTGACCTTATTCCACTAAAATACACGCGACGCGCATGCTAAATGAGTGTTAACTCACTCGCACTGTGTTCCTTGGTAGCTCATCAATTCTCGTCCAAGTTATTTGACGATTCCAATTTTTGCGAATCTTGAATCGAGATCATTGTTGACTTTTAATAAAAATAGTTAAATTCTGATTTAGAAATCTGCATAGTTGGCTTATAAGCACGTAGCATATATATTTATTTGTTAATTATTCTCGATGATTATAGTTATTGTTGTTGTAGTAACTAGTGTGTAATATTCCTACGGTATATAGATAAAATATGCTTCGAGCTTCGAGCTGCTCGAAATGAAGTAATCACGTAATATTCCCACACAAGAACAATCACATCGTAATTGCAGATATAATTTTTTTTTAAATGGCTAATTAACAGCCTCAGACGTTTCCAAGGACAACTTTTTTCAAGTTAAAACAAATTTAAGAACTGTTTTACTCTTAATTGTGATTCTTATTCAATTTGTTCAAAGAATCGAATTGATAGTACCGAAGTGATCCTTCTCGTATCAAAGTAACTGATGACGTCTCGTCAGGCATCAAGACAATAAAGATTATCACGATGGTCGAGGGTGTAAGAATGGGTGTTACCTTGTTACACGGTACCCGGGTGTACATACTTACACAGACGCTCGCGCGTTTCTTCAACACGCACATAGACACATACATACATACATACATACATACATACACGAGGGAGTATACGGTCTTATTATCGCGCCGGTGCAATTAAAGAAGGAAGCCTAGAAATTAGCGGGTGGCGAACGTAGGTAAGTATAGAGTGCGCCGTGGTACGAGCCAGTGGCACCGACCACGAGAACCAAGGGGGATGGCTCGTTGAGTCTACGAAGAAAGAGAGAGAAAGAGCGACAGAGAGAATGAAGCGAGATTGCGAGCGAACGAGAGAGAGAGAGAGGAAGTGAGAACGAAGCTCCTGAATATGCATGGGCCAAACGGAACGGGACGAGGACGAGATAAGGGCCGACTTATTTTTCCTGCCTTTCATTTTGTACCATCCTTATTTTATTTTGGCGCTAACTGCTACCGCTACCCGCTACGCCACCGGAGATGGTCTCCGTTCCTTCTTCTTCCTCGGGCCCGCGCAAAAAAAACGATCGTGCAACTTGAAATTTTCTCATCGTTATTTGATATCGCGTACAATTTTATCTAAAGAGTCGAAGAGGCAGCCGCGCCGCATGGTACATTTTTTTTAAACATTTAAACATAATTGATCGTCGCGGTTATAGGAAGAAAATTTATTTTTGCGATATATAATTAATTGAAAAAACTGAGAAGCACGTGACAAGAAATTTAAATCTTCTAAAACATTCGTTTAATTTAAATATTTTGTTTATTTTTGTTTATTACCGTTAATTATTTTATATATAAAGAATCTATACATATATAGTCTCAAGATGATGACTTAATTATGACTAATTTCATTGAAATCAATTAAAAAAATGACGTAATGTGAAATGATCAAACACGAAATGACTTTTATATGTAAATAGTAAATATTTTTTATTTATAGATATTTATATCAATATTTATAATAATTTATTGATAAATTATTTGACAATAAAAATCTAAAGAATTTCGTAATTCATTAAAGTGATTGTTTCAACGGATGTGATTCAACGGATGTTCCTCTGGAACATCAGTAGCATCCTAAACAATTATTCTCGACAAGTTTCAGAGGCGGGTTAGAGCAGAATAAATGTTAGGGCGGGAAGAACACTAATGGGGCATTAAATAAAAATATTCATTGGCGGCCGAAACTCCGAATATCCCGGACCACCTTTTACCATTTTATGGGGCTTAATTGTCGGAGGAACTCGGCATAGCACCGAGACATTTATTTTACAATTCATTTATTAAAAACCAATGGATATCTTTTCAATAGACTATTACGATGATATCAGTTTTTAACAATCAGTTATTAACAGTACTGTTATAAGCTATAATATATATAATAATATAATAATATAATAATAATATACATAATATATATAATTAATTTATGGTTTTACTTTCATGATTAAGTTTTATAGAAAAAAAATGAATAAAAAAATCGGATCAAGCGTTACAATAAATAAAAAAATGAAATAAATCCCTTTAAATATACAGATTTCGAATGTTACGTTTAAGCGTGGTGTAAATTGAAAAAAAATGCATAATTGATGCCCTAATACATTTATTCAACATTTTTTACATACTGCGATACGTTTAAAAATTTATCGACCATATATTTTGATTCGCCACGTGCTGCGTCGCGTTAACTTTCGATGCTAAATGCAAACCTAGATTTATACACGCTAGCGCAGCAACAATCACGTGTTTCGGGAGAGCAGGTTGACGGAAAGACCGGCCGAGCGGATGTCCCGAAAATCGCGATTAGTATGCGCCTTGTCGTGTCGCGATGCGCTCTGCGGGCTGTCCTCAACCTCAACGCGTCACGACGCGCGTTGCGTCTAACAGAACTCACTTCCTCTTTCCCGCGATGGCCGATCGGAGAAAAAAAGGAATCATGAATATGCATCGGACGGACCCTGTGCACGACCGTTTGTTTCGCACCCGGCCATCCGGGGCCCTAGGGGCCCCGAGGATCGTCGAAGTCATCCGGCATTCCCGACCGGCATGGCCCACGATAAAGAGGATAGCAATTACAGATGCGTACGTACAACCACCGCCTAGCTCACTCACCTGCTTAACCATATTTATTACAATTACATTACAATTGACATACGATGGGGGTAGATCGAATAATCGAGTCGAATATGTCAAATAATAGATTTCAAGATAGCTACATAATTGGCAGCGAGTGGCATCTCGCTGTTATAGAAGAGCTGCGGTGTAGCTCGCGTGTTTATCTTTGTATAATGCATTCGGTGTTGGAGATGCGGGAAGTTGTTGTGCGAACGGTCAAATGAATTTTCGAAGATAGAGAGAACTTTTGCACGGTTTCCAGGAAATGCGTATGCCTATACACGATCATACCGGTTCGATCACCTGCTCGTTGACTCATGGCATTGGGTAATCCTAAAAGAATGGTCGGCACAAAGGCACGTTTCGTGTTTGTCAGATAATGTGAGAATATCGTTGAAGTTCTTATTGCGAGCAGGATTGGCGGTAACAGCGGTAATAATCACAAAGGCACACGGTTGCTAAACGCTCACCTGCTTCGATGGTATTCGATATATTCATGTTACAAATAGATGAGAGATTTGATGAAGAAACTAATGAAAGATCATTTATCCATCTTGAAGCTAGATAAAATTTAATAATTATTTCTTTGCAATGCAATAATTATTTCTTTCAACATATGATGGTAATACTTGCGTGTTAAAACTGTTCTTAATGATATTCATAATGTCAATAATATATATCCAAAGTGTAAAGGTAATTACAATGAGCGAAATTGAATAACACTTTTTATGGCGACTATTAGCCACTAATGCAGAGCGATATAAAGATCCATTAGTAAGGAAAACTACACGTTTTATTAATGACATGATTATCTAACAACAACATGCTTTCTCATTGCCATCTATATATATTGATAAATGTCTACCTTGTTGAGAGATTTTAATCTTTATAAATTACTCAAAGGATAGCTGCAATGAAGGAGAAGTAAAGAAATTTCAGATAAGAAAATGAATATACATATGTATATGTCAATTATTAGTACAAATATAATAATAAATTTTGCTCTTCAATCGCAGTTTTCTTAAAAAGTTGAAAACCGACATTTAAAATGTCGAAAATTTATTAATAAATATAAACGCATATAAAAGAATATAAAGAAACGCTTTAATTCAAAATATACAAATTTACGCGACCAATAATTCTATTTCGTGATGGAATTATGCCGCATCGTGGACATAATTATCCTCTAGATATGTGATTCTCAGTGACCACACTCCGTTGAGAAACCGAGCTCGCTTTGCGTAAGCTTCGGGAATAGGGTAGGGTGGAGAGGAGACGGTGAAATCCAGCACGGGAAAGGCCAGCCAGCCAGCCAGCCAGCACCCCTTCGAGCGCGGCTGGTGCGCTGCGGCAGGAAGGAAACGCGAAATAAATATAGCGAGGCGCAGCGGCGAGCTTGGGAGCGGTATGCGGCGGGGAACGGCGGGCGGGGTCCGCACCGGGGACTGGAACTGGAACTGGACGGCAGTCCGGCCAGAAAGATACATATTTTTAAATATTTTAGTCACGGTCCGCAATCGCCTCGTCACGCAGCCTTGCCACCTACTGCCTGCTACCCATTACGTACCTACTACTTACCAGGTACGTGCCTGGGCATCGCCGCGGGTACGCCGCGGGTACGCCGCGCGTTTCTGGCTTCCTGGGTAACCCGCGTTGCCGCGTTTTCTCTCTGCTTCTTTCTCTCTCTCTCAGTCCCCCCCCTGTTCCTTTGTAACTATCCGGCGGTACTACGCACGCAACACGCGAGTTCTCGTTGTTCACCGGCCGGCGTGTGCGTGCGTTTCGCGTGTATCGCGCAAGGCTCCACGTTCACGGGAGAGCTTTTGCTGGTTGAAACGCTTCGACTGCGCCGGGAAATGTAACCGCCGCAACCGTCACTACCGCTGTTGCAATGTCATCTTTGATGGCCGATGTAGAAGATGGTGACGGTACATTAAACGTTTCCCTATTATCTTTCGAAAATATTATGGATATCTGATTTTGAAAAAAAAAAAATATCAATTTTGATAGAAATAAATGTGCGTATAAAGGTGCACACGAAAGTTGAACGTCTCCAAGACTATTTGTAATAAAACTGAACAAATTGTATATTATTATCACGAGACTAACATTTTCATTCCAATATTCTTCTTCGCACAAAATGATCTTGTCATAACAATAGCTGTATCAATTATTATGACATCGTTATTCATTATGCGCATACATATTGCACTCTTTTTTCTATTACTTTTCAATAATCATTGCAAGACAGTATCGTGCATTTTCGTGTTATTTCATTTCGTAAGAAAAAATTCTAAGTTGAAGTTATACTGCGTGTCTATTTTTGAATTGGCTTTGTATTGTACACGCATGCTGCATTATCCGTACTCGTTTTTAACAGAATACCGGATGTTCTCAAGTCATCATCTTCATCGGACATCGTGCGTTCAAGACTTCAGGCACGGTAACGCGATTCTTTTGTCTTACCGCTCTGCTGAGTGCTGTTTTGCGCACACCAGCTTTTTTTCTTCATTGATACAACATCAAGAGAGAGAGAGAGAGAGAGAGAGAGAGAGAGAGAGAGAGAGAGAGAGAATAAAAAAGAGAAAGAGTGTTACTACTTTACTTAACAGGATTATAATTTACATTGTCAAGTTCGAATAAAATACGATTAACAGAAAAATAGTTACTGATATTAATACATCAAGTGTTATTAGATGAATACATGTTAATGTCTCTGGTAAATGTACATATGACAGAAATGTATCAAATTTATATTTTAATTGTAATTCTTGGCAAACTGAACAAAGTAAGTTCAGTGGACGTTAACGGAACTCACAGACAGTCCTTGAGATCTCAGCTTAGCTAGGATCATCGCGAAAGATCAAGCGACGAGGAAAAGGTTTTCACGGATGGAAAGTGAAAATCCTCGCTAAGGTGGAAGCGGATTCGTCCTTAAGTACGCGGGATCTCGCCGGGATTCGAGAAGCTCGGCGACTAGAAAGAGCGGTGGCCTGACACGAATTTAACGAGTAGACGCGTCATTAAGGGGGTGTTGGGTACGGGGCTATAAGCCGAACGGGCGGGGGACGTGCGCGGGACGGACGGTCGCGGGCGGGGTGTAGCAAGCTGCGGTGGAAATGAAGGCACACCGTGCCTGGAAAAATGCGAACCTCCGTCTCCCCGCATATATTTCCATATATCAACCCATCTAGCTACGGTTGGTGAGAGCGCGATGGCGCTCACTCGACGACGTGGGCGAGCGAGACGCAACGAGCGAAGGAGAGCCTGTGGATAAGGGGGACCAACGGAATAAATCCAACTAATTAGACGAGAAAAACCGCGGATTAATTACCCGTCGCCTTTGCCTCTTCCTACCGGTCGTCTCTTCACCATCCTTCTCCCGACTCTTGCACCCTTCCGGCTGGCCGAGCGCGGTAAACAATTTTTCATTCCGTGTTCGGCGTGGCGTTTCGTCCCTCCGGTCTTGTACATCGGTCTTTTGCGGGTCGTTATATAAAGTTTCTGAGATATCGTACGGCGAATTATTCGCGTATAATCAATCGCGTATTTAAATGCTAAGCAGATTTCTCTAAATTCTCCTTGACAGGATTCTTTATAAATAAAGAGTAAAAATAAAATAGAAATAATATGCCGATTTATATTCATTTTTTAACGATTAGCCCAATTGTTAAAGGATCTATCTTCGTCTCCTTACATGCATACGCAAAATGCTGATCTGCCGAATAAAAGATTCGCTCGCATTGCCCTTTTTCGCAAGGCAAATACCGGAACGAAAGCAAAAGTACGCGAAGACGACAGAGGCGTGAAGATTACCGGGGAGTCTAGTTGTATACATACGTACATACACAGATGCGCACATCCCCGATGCGAACAGCTATGGAAGCTTTCTCGCGACGCGGAGTGTTTGCGAGCCGTTCGAAAGCTCTCGGGTTCCAGCGAGTCCGTGCTGGGGGATGATGGTAGAAACGGAAGGATAGAAGGCTGAAATGCAGATTTCGCGCGACTCTCGAGTCTCGAAAGCACCTCAGTCCCCTTGCTCGCATCACTCCCACACTTTCTCCTCTCCCCTCTTTCCTTACTCTACCCTTACTACGATTCACCTTTTCCCCATCCTCGACCTTTGGCATCCACCGTTTCTCATCTTCTCAGAACTCGTGTCTTTCGTACTTCTCGCCGTGGTCCTGTTTCTCATCCTCTGTGTCCAGCTCTCCGATTTACTTAGCGCTTAAACTCACTTTAGGGCTTCTAGAGTATCGCCCAAAAGGATATCCATCGATGACCGATTATTTGGACTTCACTGAATACAAGAGTATTTGCTTAACATTTTGACTACGTATAGGATAGGCTATATTGATAACCTGCTCTGATATTATATCTGTAATATAAAGAAGTTATCTTTTATAAATTAATGTGATAGTTTAATCAATTTCTTAATTTAAACTACATTTTATATTACGTTCTCTTCATACATTTTATCTTCAATTTTATCTACATGCGTACACACATTCTATGTTCTAATATAATCAAAATTTTGCCATACGTTTTTGACTTCATAAATTCACGAAGGAGATATTAAAATACGAGTCTTTTCCTACTCTCGCGAGATTGTCTTAGGTGATATAAATTCACTCCGAGATTTTTGTCAAACTATACCAGAGGACAGAGCCTGGCGCATCCCGCGCGTTTTCCTGGATATATCTGAGAGTCTAATAATTCATTTTATGGAAATATCGCCGACCGGGAAAGCCCGGTCAGAGGACGCGGCGCGTTCGGTGGCGAGACGGGGGTGCCGTGGCACGGCCAGGGGGACAGCATATTTTCCCCGAAATTTAGCGTGGCCGATTCCGAGCCAATAAATCAAACTGACCAGTCCCGGGGAAACGGCCTGGTTCGGATCTCCATATCGAAATTCCTTAGCATATAGAGTGCAAGCTTGCGTAACCCCTCGGACTTCGTCCCGAGGAGTTACTTTAGAAGGAAACGTTAGTCGTCCTGTCTGCTTTTTCAGCGAGCCGCTGTATCCCTCGTAGGGATGATGGTCCACTGGAGGCTCGCCGTTTTATGAGGTGGGTTCTGTATGGAGATAGCTGGCAACGGCGGCGGCGACGGCGGCGGTGGAGGTGGTGGCGGTGGCTGGTTGACTGAATAAAAATTATGGAATATGTTGCATATAAAGTAAGTGAAAAACAGACCGAGATGATGAATTACCGCGGGAATAAGAGGGGGTAGCGAAGATAACGCCCAGCGCCATCGATCACCGGCCATGGCCAGCAATGACGCGACCTCTTTTCTCCTCGCCTCGCCGACTGCTGCCTTACCATGTCGCGAAGGAGACTATCGTCTACTTCCTTCTCTCACCCGATCTCTCACCCGATACAGAAAGAGGATCTATCAATTTCTTACTTCCTCTCTAGAAGCTAACACGCCGCGAGCTCAAATGACGCGCTGTTAAACAAAGAGTTCCTGTGCTTCACGTTATTAATAATGGCTTTGCTGAAGAACCTTCAGCGTCGTCCGCTGAACTTGTGTTTGGAAAATATAAAAAAGAGAATTACTTTTCTCTAAAGAATAACCAAGCTCAATCATGCTTTCCTCATATAAAATTTAAATCGATTAAGGAATAATTTGATCACATAATGGAATATAATGTAAATATTACATTTTTGTTAAGATGTGATTTATTTTGCAATAGCCGATTAAGATACCTTCACCATCAATTTTCATCGCGGTGTGCGAGCACGTGCACGAGCCCGGTGTCTCAGACATCATATCAGATAGGTCAGCCTTCGTTTTTTGGCCTTTTTCCGGTGATAGGCGTCCAGTGACGCTCGGCGTGACGGTTACAGTCACGGTCTTCCTCTCGCTTTCTCTCTCCCGTGTCACCCTCGGCAATCCACCCCGTCTGCCGGCGTGTAAAAGCATCTGACGCGCTGTCCCAGCAGGCTTTCTGGGCTCTTTAGATCGTATCACGGAGGTCACGGTGCTTATATGCCGGCCGCTAACATATTTTTAAGTACCGACGATAGCGTCTACCGGACACGGCCAGCGCGCGCACCAAGACCATATAGCCGACGACGACGACGACGACGACGACGACTACGATGCGACCGGTAGGTATATACGCGAGGAATAAGAGCGTGGACGCGCGTTTATCATGCGAAAGAGATAGAGTCGGAGGAAGAGAGAAGCCGTATGAGTGAACGCGCGTGGGTACTTGTTACTTGCGCCTGCTAGCCAGGAGAATGGCACCTGTCGCGCAAGGTGTGCCTCCAAACTTCTTCTCTCTTCGTTACGATGATACACCGGCAAACGAAACCGGATAATTAATGATATCGAGAAAAATCGTGATGCCCCCGGGATAAAAATTGCCGGCCACCATGCGAGTCTGCTTAAAAGCATCTAATAAACATGGAACAATATCCTGGCAGTATGTCATTTTTATTATGAACGCACAAACGTTGCAATGCTTTCAGCAGTTTAAAACTCTTTTTCTTGAATAAATACAAACGTTTCTTTTTTATATAGTAAATATCAATGCGAAGGAAGTAAGATGGAAAGCGTTAGCTTTTCATTTCATAAGATTTAGAACATAGAATATCGAATTTTTGGCGAATCGCCGACGTTGAAACGTGCATGCGATCAAGCGAAAGGTGGGATATCTCTCGTGTATGGCCATGTATGGCCGTGCGCGTGAAAGTGTAAGTTTGGCATGGAGACGTCCAGTGCAGGTGAACGTTTGCCGCGCGCGAGCGCGGAGCAGGTGGACCAACGATCTTTGGGGCCAGCACGGCCCCACGAAGTAACGCGGCTGACCTCGGACACCGGAGCGGCAATCGGAGAGATCCGGACGAGACTCCTCTTGCAGCTGCGCTTTATCGTTATTCGTATGTGTGCGTGTATTATACAAAGGTTAACCGTGCGTCCCGTAACGCCGATACGTGATGATTAACATCCCGTTATCTCGTTAAATCAATCTCATCGCGCTTCTCGATGTTTAATACTACAGATACTTTCAAGAGTATCTCGCGTATCTCGGGACGAGATGCTATTAAAAGTTCCGGTTTATTTTCTTTACGCTAATCTTTCCAATAATCTTGTGATCTTGATGTGATCTCAATGAATATCTCAGATTAAGTTTTCCAAATGTAACAAAAATTTATGGTAATAAGTTTTCGCATCTGATACGAAAAGTACACAAACATTTATTACGTATACAGCTAAATATTTCGGTATTCTTCTTAATAGAATCAAATGTATATTTATTTTTTTTGAATATACACCTACATTTCTCAATATCCACTCGCGATTGAAAGTTGCTTTCCTCTATTTTGAAATTCATTATCCAACGTCGTTGTCACGGTGGATGCTAGATAAACTTGCAGTGGAAAGCTCATATTGGCCGTGTTACCGCCTAGGTCGATGCCTAGGACCTCGAGATAAAGTCCTGCCGAGTTTTCCCGAGATCCCTACATTACCACATGGGTATGCGCATCCACGAGGAGGGCGGAGGAGGATTCCGCATCAGGGATGCGAACCCCCGAGCGGCAAGTAGATCCCTGCACCGCGCGGGCGAAGCTCTCCTTCTCGGGACGAGAGCTTTCGCGCGATAAAGCGCGGCGCTCCACAGCCCGGCGCTACTTCCGGCAGCTGGCTTCCCTACAGGCCTTTCCCGGAACTACAGGTTCCGGTGAGAACTCGCGGCCACGTTGCGACGTGGCGCAAGGGTGATCCCTTCTTTATCGGCGCCCTCGGGAACGTTGGTGCGCGTCTTCCTCTTCTTTTCTTTTTGCACAGTAGACGAGAACCTAAGACGGTGGAAAGACAGTAGGAGAAAACGGAGGAGTCGTCGACCGGGCGTCGTCATGAGGAGATATCGCGCGAGATACACGGACGCACTGTCACGGCTGGCGCTCACTGCGCGATCTAACGCGGCGCGGCAACGTGTGCCGCTGTCATACCAATTAATCGCCGGGAGATTCTTATCGCCATGGGATGTTTTCAGTCACGGGCTTTAGTCCTCCTCCTCCTTCCAGTTCCCCGTTCCTTTCTTTCTTTCTCTCTCTTGCACCGCGCCCTCCTTCCTATCCGACATCGCTGTCACGATGTGCGTGTCCGTGCCGCCGTGTACGCACGCCTTCCGATCTTAATTTATGAAAATCGCGTAACGCGGCCGTAGAAATTGGCTGCTTCGGAAAATCATGGCCGTAGTATTGGCGGCGGAAGTTCTTTCAGATACTGTGTGCGCGCAGCAAGTTCGCCGCTCGATAGCTCGCGGATCGATTTGGTGTCATAACCACGTCTGCTGCTGCGACGTGACGATGGCTCCGCTAAGCGATATACCGAGGGTCACTTTAGTAAGAAAAATACCGCTTTCATATTTCGCAGAGTCGTAAGAACTTTGTTATTTCACGCAATAAAGAAAGTTACGCAATGGAAAAACAAAAGAATTAATATGACCGTGATTATAAATTCGAAGATAAAAGTCTCAGCTTCGCAATTAATCATATTCTATTTTATTTTAAGTTTTTAATTAATAATCAACTTAAAATTCAACTCTCTTGGAAAGAAGTTGAAAGAAATTGTAGCATTTTTTTATTTAGCGTGTGAAATTTCTGAAAACAAGTGAGGCTGATTTGACACCATAAAATAAAATAAAAGTTAATCGTATGCAAGTTGGAGTCAATTTTGCGTATGTTATTTTAATACCGGCGTTTTGTTCGATATCAGAGAGGGTGATACTTGGAAAATTTCACGGTTGCCTCTTCCATTTCGGCGCTGACGTATTGCCGTATCGTCTGATCCATGGGAACGTCGTTTTGTATTCCGCGTAAGTACCGAGAGTCGACCTCGCGGTGTGTGAATGAAATTCAAGCCGGGTCGTCGGTCAATCCGGTAGGTCGGGCGGGATCTCGCTTGTCCTTGTCCCGTTCTTGCATGTCGTCGAGGACGTGGATCGACGCGGGCGAAGAATGATACGCGCGCGTGTGCGGGATGCGAGAGAACGTGGGAAGATCGCGCGAGAAAAATCGGTCGACTCGCGATATAGGATTCGTATGACGTCTCAACTAGGTGGCAGTGAAGCCCCCACGACGAAGTCGTTCCCACATAGCTTCTCTCGAGATCTTGCGAACGGTAATCTTCGAGGCATGAATAGAGCATGAATATTGTAAAGAATTAACAAAGGTTTTCAACTTATTAATATGTGTGTATGTATATATATATATATATATATATATATATATATATATATATAAACATTTTCAATTTTTTTAAACACGTTTTTAGGGGAAATTTATCATGGTTGAACTTCACAATTAGCTTCTCGCAATTGATTCTTTTCCGCGCTTGA